>NC_143576.1:98666859-98966859 GCF_048544385.1 Mastigoproctus giganteus | reverse complement strand
AATGCTGGTGTCCCCCAAGGTTGTTTTTTTCCCCCACTCTTTTCCTCTTGTATATTAATGACCTTCTTCCATTGATTGGAAATCCTATCCATAGTTTTGCCGATGATAGCACATTGCATTCCACTTTCCATTTTAAGAAACCTTGCCCTGCTCAATCATCAAGTTCTCGAATATCTGCTACCAATTCCTTAAATATTGATCTCCAGGTAATTCTCCAGTGGGGCAAAGACAACTTAGTTGATTTCAATCCTTCTAAAACTAAGTCTTGTCTTATATCTTGCAAAAAAGATTCTTCTGCTACTATGCTTATCTTTGGTGACACTCCAATTTCTAGGCAAAATGATATATCTCTTTTGGGGATTACCCTGACTTCTAATCTCTCTTGGCACAAGCACATTACAAATATTGCTTCCACTGCATCTAAAAATAACTTTGTTTTCTCTTTCGCTCTCTGCGTTACTTTTCCTCCAAACAGCTGTTCACTCTGTACAAATCACAAATCCGCCATACCATGGAATATTGTTCCCACATCTGGGGCGGTGTCCCCAAAACCTCTCAGCCTTCTAGATTCCATTCAGAAGGGGGCAGTTAGTTTAATTAATGACTCCTCTCTAACAGGGTCTCTCAACTCGCTGTCTCATAGATATACTGTTTCTGGTGCATGCCTTTTCCACAGATACTTCCATGGGCACTGCTCTTCTAAATTGGCTTCTCTAATTCCTTCCCTCTCTTTCAAAACAGTCCGAACACATGCTGCCACCAGCCAACATCCATTTACTGTCCAACTTCAAACTCACAGAACCAACTTTTCATCTTCTTTGTTTATTCATTCAACTGCTGTTTTCTGGAACAACCTTCCTTCATATGTATTTGATGAAAATTACAGTCTACAGAAGTTCAAGTCGAATGTCAACAAATATCTTCTTTCGTCTTCTCAACCTCCAACCCATGTATGGTACTAAGTACTACAGGTTCTAATACCTTTCGTGTTTGGGGTTTACATAAAAAAAAACCAAGCTTATGAGCCATCAAACAAAAAAAAAAAAAAAATCACAACCATTCCCTCTAATTGTTTGTCCAGTTCCTCCTTAAATTTATTTAACTTATCAACTTCTGCAACAACAGATGGAAGTTTGTTCCACCAATTAACCACCCACTGGCTAAAGGCAAATTTCTGCACATCTATTCTACAGCTGTCTTTCCTCAATTTGAATTTATGGCCCCTTAGGTCCGTAATCTGAACAAATGAAAGAATCCCATCAGAATTGAGCGTGCTCAATCCATTCAAGGCATTATACACCTCAATCAGATCACCTCACAGGTGCCTAGTCCCAAGCTGCTGCAATTTGCAGAACTTAATCCTCTCTTGGTAAAAGGATACCTTCATACCCCTCACCAATATTGTTGCCCTTCCCTGTGCACGCTCAAGCAAATCTATATCCTTCCTAAAATGAGGCCTCCAGACCTGTACGCGGTACTCAATTCGTGGCCTGACCATTGTCTTATACAGAGGGACAATCACCTCCTTTTCCCTGCTAACAAACTTCCTGTATATCATTGACAAAACCCCACGACCTGCTCTTGCAACGTGTCTGCATTGTTCAGAAAACTTCATATGTGACTGCACAATTACTGCCAGATCGTTTTCATTTTCTACCACCCTTACTACTAACACAGTTGGTACGTTCCTCTGGGGTTAACTTCTACCCATGTGCAGTACTTTGCATTTGTCAATGTTAAACTTCAGTTGCTACTTCTTAGCCCATCTTCCCAAATTTTCTAGATCCTGTTGCAGTAGCACACAGCCATTACTGTCATTAACAACTCTGCCAACCTTTGTATCACCTGCAAACTTTGACACTGAGCCTGATATACCTTCATCAATATCATTGATAAATATACAAAACAAAAGTGGACCCCACACCGAATCCTGTAGGACTCCACTAATAACATTAGTCCACAAAGAGTAGCACCCACTGATTACCACCCTCTGTCTTGTACCACTCAACCATCCTTTTATCCATTGTAGCAACTTACCCTTAATACCATTCTGTTCCAATCTGTATAGTAGTCTTCCATGCGTAAAAGTGTCAAAAGCTTTCCTGAAATCCAAGTATATGATATCAAAATTATTTTTTGCATCCAGTTCCTTTGTAATCACATCATAATATCCAATGAAATTTGTCAGAGAAGACTTTTCCTTAACAAACCCATGCCGTGTCTGAATTATTGCTGCAGTCTTGTCTAGATGATCCTGCAATGAATCTTTAACCAGTGATTCCATTATTTTACCTGGAACAGAAGTTAAACTAACTGGTCTATAATTAATCGTGTCACCCTTCAGTCCTCCTTTGTGAATTGAACTTGGGGATACATTTGCACATCTCCAGTCCGTGGGGAGGTCCCCTGAGTCCAAGGATGATCTCATAATTTTGGCTAAGGATTTGCTTAGTTCCTTTGCCACCTCCTTTAATATAACTGGATAGATCCCATCCACCCCAGGTGCCTTTCTTATGTTTAACTTCAACAATTTCTCCTCCACTTTGCTCTCAGTTATTACAAAATCATTAAGCATGCTGCTACAATTTGATAATCTTCTGGCATTTTCAATCCTTAATAACTCATGTGTGAATGTAGATGCAAAATACTCAGTCAGTTTGTTTGCTATCTGAGCAGGATCATCAACAGTTGAACCATTGATATCAAGTGGAACAATCTGATTCATCCCCTTCATTTTAGAGTTTATATAATTAAAGAAATCCTTGCTGTTTTTCTTAGCATCCTTTGTTAAAGATTTCTCGTAATCTGCCTTGGAGATGATATTGGCCAGCTTGCAAACAGCCCAAAAAAATTCAGAAGGAAGTGAAACTAACAGGGGTTAGCTCAATATGAACATTAATCAAGAATGAAAATTAAATTTTCTTCAAAAAATTAATTTTCATTCGTATAAAGTGCAACTTGTTCAGGATTTGCGTGGTAATGATACAGATTGATGACATGAGTTTTGTGAGTGGATGCTGCAATACAGAGATATATTGAACTTCTTTAGTAACAAGGCAGTATTTTACCTAAGTGGTAACATCAATAGACACAATTTTCATTACTGGTTAGATGGTAATTTAAATTGGATGGAAGCAACTAATATGCAAAATGACCCCTGCATTATGGTGTGGGCTGGAATATGGGATGGTCAAATAATTGGTCCTTATTTCCCTGACAACAATAGCAAAACTGGAAAAACGTACTTACATATGATACAGAATTATTTGGATTTTTTTATGATGTTCCTTTACAATGAAGGATCAACATGTTCTTCTAACAAGATGGAGCACCAGAGCATTATTCACTTGTTGTGCAAAACTATCTCAATGAAGAGTTCTCCAACAATAGGACAAGGCCCAGTTCAATGGTCACCAGACCTCACATCCTTTGATTTTTTCCTTTTGGGCCATTTGAAGTCCATTGTTTACCAGAACTGCGTAAAAAATATTTACAAACTTAAGGAAGCAATATATCATAAGAATGCCATCAAATCAAAAAAGACATTGATATGTGTCTAAGCATCATTTCCACAAAGAATTCAAAAGTGTTTGCAAGTTGGAGGTGGTCATTTTGGACATTTGTTACAATAAAAATAATTGACTCCACAGTGCACAACTTTATAGACTTAATTTGTACATTGTTTGCAGGAAAGAATGGCACATCAAGTAATAATTTAAAAGATATAATTTCAAAAGCAAGTGCAAACCACAGAATGAAATAAAGAGCTACTATCTAATTGGGGGGGCGGGGAGATTGTCAGTTTCAATGTCCCATGAAGGACTGCACCCTTCAGTCAGTTTGTGGCTCAATCTGGGAAAAACTGAGCCACAAACTGACTGAAGGGCACAGCAAAATTCATTAGAGGTACAACTTCTTGGTGTGTGAAAATTGTATAAAAGGCAAGTTTTCCAAAACCGATTTATGTAAGATGGTATTATTATATGGAAAATGTGGCCAAAATGCTAGAGAAACAGTAAGATTATTTTCTGAGAGAGATCCTCAGAGATTGCAAATATCACATACCACAATTACGCATAATCCGAATAGCTTTATGTTAACTGGAAGCATGATGCATAAAAAAAAGAGATACAAATATGTACAGAAATTGGGACATGTTTCACAAAGATGCTGTGGCTTTCTTCCTATCACATCCAACTAATGGTGTTTGGGAAGCTTCTTCCACACTGGATCATGTGAAAACAGATTTGAAGAAACAACATGCACCCCTATCATTTGTTTTTACAAGGTCTGCATGAAGGTAATAACATAAAATAAAATGTTGTTTTGTAATTTTCTTAACTAGAGGTTTTGAAGAAATCCCAGTTCCCTCAGCAACACTGATGGTTCAAATGTTGATGATCCTGCTCAGGTAGCTAACAAACTAAATGAGTATTTTGCATCTACATTCACACATGAGGAGTTATTCAAGAAGAGGAATGACAGAGGTGAATTAAACTGTGGCTGAGGGCTAGATGATTTTGTTATAACTGAGGGCAAAGTGGAGGAGAAATTGTTGAAGAAAAACAAAGCACCTGGGAGTATCGGATCTATCTAGTTATATTAAAGGAGGCAGCAAAGGAAGTAAGCAAACCCTTAGCCATAATTATGAGAGCTTCCTTGGGCTCAGGGGAGATCCCCATGGGCTGGAGATGGGCAAATGTGACCCCAATTTCACAAAGAAGGATCAAAGGGTGACACAAGTAATTACAGATCTGTTAGTTTAACTTCTGTTTGAGGAAAAATAATGGAATAATGGTGTCACTTGTTAAAGAAGCAGTGCAGGATCATCTAGACAACACTTCAGTTATAGTCCGGACACAGCATGGGTTTGTTAAGTGGAAGTCCTGTCTGACTAATCTGATTGGATACTATGAAGTGGTCATAAAGGAACTGGATGCAAAGAATAATTTTGATATTATATACTTGGATTTTAGAAAAACTTTTGATACTGTTGCACATGGAAGACTGCTGTACAAATTGGAGCAGTGTGGCATTGGGATAAACTCCTGTTATGGATAAAGAGATGGTTGAGTGGGAGAAGACAGAGGTAATTAATGGCCACTGCTTTTCGTGGACTAATGTTATTAGTGGAGTCTCCCAGGGTTCAGTGTTGGGTCCATTGTTGTTTTCTGTATTTATTAATGATATTGATGAAGGTATATCAGGCTTAATGTCTAAGTTTACAGACAGTACAAAAGTTGGCATGGTAAATGTAAAGTAACCCCAGAGTAACATATGAACTGTGTAGTACTACACTTAGGGTGATAGAGAATGAAAAATAGTTGGGGATAATTGTGCAGTCAGATATGAAGTTTTCTGAGCATTACATACAGTCTGCAAGAGTAGCTCATGGTGTCTTGTCAATGATATACAGGAATTTTTCTAGCAGCAATAAGGAGGTGATTATCCCCTTGTATAAGGCAATTGTCAGGCCACACCTTGAGTACTGTATACAGGTCTGAAGGCCTCATTTTAGGAAGGTTTGTAGAGTTGCTGGAATGACTACAGAGAAGGGCAATAAGATTAGTGAATGGAACAAAGAGTTGCTTTTAGGAAGAAAGGCTTAAGTTTTGCAAATTAGTGTCTGGCAACTAGGCACCCGTGAAGTGATCTGATTGAGGTGTATAAGGCCTTGAATGGTTTGAGCATGCTCAATGCTGATGGGATTTTTCCTTTTGTCTTGATTAATCACCTGAGGGTGACATAAATTGAAATTGAATAGATGTGCAGAAATTTGCCTTTAGCCAGTGGGTGGTTGATTGGTGGAACAAACTTCCATCTGTTGTTGTAGAAGTTGACAGCTTAAATAAACTCAAGGCAGAACTAGATAAACATTTGGAGGGAATGCATGGGTGAAATGGGAAGGTTTTTTTTTTTTTTTTTTTGGTTGCTGCTGTATAAGCTTGCTTTCTTGCATCATATTGCCTCTACTAATGCTAATATCCTGTTGAGTGACGAGGCCACCTTCATTCAAGATGGCTTCCCCCACATGCACAATTTCTGCTACTACTGTTATATTCTGCATCAAAATCCATACTGTTAGAGAAATACTCACCATCAGGTGAGATGATCCATCCATGTTGTGTGGCATATGGAGATGGAGAAATTATGTTGTAGGTTCAGATTTCTTGATGGCACATTGAGGTGAAATATTATGTATTTGACTGATTAAAAAGTGCCATAAACATCGAAACCTTATATCTTTGGTTCTTGGATGACAGTACCTCATTGCAAAATTGTAGACTATAAAAGTGGGTACAATGCATATTTAGTATACAATGCAGTGTATAGGATATGCCGTGTGATGAATACTACTCCACATTCTCCTGATCTCAGCTCTTTAGACATTTTCTTTTAGGATTTCGTTACAGCAAAAGTGTATGAAATGCCCATTGATAATTCAGATGATTTCTAAAGGAGAATATGTAATGCACGCCTTGAAATTAGGAGCATTATTCTAAAGAGTGTACATCCTAATTTAAAATGTAGGTTACAAGCAGGTATTGTGGTTGAGGAAGGGCACAAGTTTATGAAAAACAATTAAATCAAGCATTAGCTCTCTTTCGAAACTAGCTACCTACAATTTCTCAGATAAACTGTTATCAATAAAATTCTAGTGTGCTGATTTTGTCTAAGGAATGCTCAAAACTTTGCAGTGGCCATATTTCGTTAATTGAAGAAAATAGATTTCCTCATGTTAAAAAATTAATTCATATATCTAGATGATCTAGAAACTTTCTTACCTCCTAATATTCAATATTTGTGTGTGGAGAGGAAAAATAAAAACTACTCTGATGTAATTTATATGAAAAGGCCTCACCCAGCTGAGAACCATAGTTCAAAACCCAAGTGACTGTTAAATAAAATTAACGATTGTATTCTCAGCTTACTGCAAATTTTTCTGATCAGATGGTCATGAGAGAATATGAATAAAAAAAGTATAAATGTGATGGAGGTGCAACAAAATGACCCTAAATTTACATGAGCTCTAGTTCTACAAGATTAGGTTAATTTATTCAAACAGTTAATCTTCTGGCTAAAGGAGAATTCTCTTATATCGAAATAGAAATTCAGGATTTGTAACAAATTAAAGAAACAATAACTGAAAACTTTAAAATGATGAACACTTTTTCCTTTTCATAATTATATAATTGTTTTAAATATTGCAAAGTGAAAAAATTACTTGGGTTTTCAAACATATATAATTTTGAGAACAATTTTAATACACACATATTAGTTAGTACCAGTATTGAAATAAAGCTCGTAATTTTTTGAATTCTTTATTATGGACTAATACCCAAAGCAAATATGAAATATTGGATGCATAAAAAATTTACACATTACTGAAAGAATTAAAAATAAATATAAACAATATCTACAGAGTACATTTTTATTTATATATACAGGCCAAAGAGCACAAATACACAGTTAAGGAATTAACAGAACAAACAAAAGTATTCCAATATTTATATATTATTTTGAGGAGCGAAGTTTGAAAACAAATCAAATGGAAAATATATCACCACTGACAATTCCCTCTCCACCTTCTCACTTCATTTTTGTACTTTTCAAGCTGATGAAGATTATAAAAGCTATATTTAATTTTTTATGTGGATGTCTTGGAACATTCCTTCTGAAAAACTTTTCTAAGGAAAGTGTGGCTTTTACAGAACCCAAAAATATAGAAAAAATACAAACAATATAACAGCTGCGGCAGCTAGTTTTGCATAAGTCGATTTTAAATTTAGATAATGGGCATCTTTCTTATATTTCTGTGAAAGATAGGACAAATTTCCGGCCTTGGTATCTAGTTCTAAAAGAGAAAGAAAAATTCATCTGAAACTTAAATAAATAATTAATACATTCAAAATAATATACATTTTATATTGAAGATTAAGAATTACAAGCTTCCGATGAATTATAAATATAAACTTATAAGAATTATAAACTCTGCATTATAAACTTCAAAGCCTTAAAGCATCTGCGATGCTTTAAGGCTCACTACATCTTTCTCTTCTAGCCCTTTAATAGCTAACTTCCTTCACTTCAAGCTAAGGTATATGCATTTTTTTTGTCCAGTATTTAGCTCATTACACATGAATTAAGCTAAATATTCTCAATTAAAAAGCTAAGATAAGGACAAGAGACAGATACAATTATATTTACAAAAATCACAAAGTGATATGAAACAAGTGTGGTTTAATTTTTGTATTACTGCAAGGTGGTCAGAGCAATACTGGAAAGTTGGTCAAGAGTATTGCACATATTATTAGACAACAGTTTTAACTAGATATCAAATTATGCAAATGCATATAACATGAATATGACTGCACATGAAATACTGTACCCAAGTATGGAGAATGCACCAAACAAAAAAAAACCCTTAGCCTAGGTCAAATTATGGGCAACCCACATGAGGAAAGGCTTCAGTTACATCGGTTACAGAGCTTGGTAACCAGACAACTTAGAGGGGTTGGTAAAACGAATGACTGTTATAAAAATTCCAGAACTAGGGGACATAAAATCAAATTATGGGGGAAGAGGTTTGGTTAGACTGGACTGCAGGAAGTTTTCTTTTAGCCAGCAAGCAGCTCCATGAAGGCGACAGCGTGAAGTTCAAATGTCAACTGGATAGTTATCTGTATTAGGAGGGAAGTCATATTTTTGGTTTAGTTTTTGTGTTACTTTTTATATAATATTTTATATCTTTGTTTATATTTTTATTGTTATTATTTATTTTTGGCTGCAAAAGCCTGTGGCTTCCTCGCACTACATGGCTAATAATAATACTATTACTACCAACACTAAGTATTTTGTTAATTTGATCAGTTTTCAGCCATTAAACTCAGAAATGTGGCTTCACCATTGAAAACATCACAATATTACAATAATGTTAATGTAGGAAAAGAATTCAGTCAGTAAATGATGTTTTACATTAATTCTTGTGCTATCTATGTTGGATGAGAAGTTCATTCTTTGAATGCATAATATAACAGTTCAGTTTTGCTAAATAAATTTACAGACTAGGCAGTTTGAACTTTTGTTCAAAATTTCAAAAATCAAATCTGCTGTTAAATTTGTGGAACCGTGGATTGCTAATCGCAGAAGGGTTCATTATGGATGGCAGTATAATCTTTTGGGTTGTTTGTGAAAAAACATGTTTCAGACTGACCAAAACATGAAAACCAAACTGCAAACTGTGGCCAAAATAAAAAAAAAAAAAAAAAAAGAAAAGTGACTTTTTGAAAAAATATTCTATAAATCAAAACATTCCAGATGAATATAATTTGAGAAAGAATTATGTTAATGACATTTATGTGAAATTTGTCAAGCCATTTGAAAAACAAACTGCTCTGGATGTTTTCTGATGAAATGGTACTGATGAAATTCACTGATGTTATATTGCAAATTTGGTATATGTGAAATTAGGTATATAACTTTCTCTTCCATGTTTCTTGCTTGTATTACATGCTTCTGAAAGAACTTAAGGACACAATGCAGAAAATGGCAATCAATATGTGGAGTGCTGCTCATGTAGCACACTGTGTATTTTTTTTTTTTTTTGCTATCTAAGTTTTCATGGTTGTAACTTAACTTTTGGACATAAGTTAACTGTTATATATTTTTATATCAAATAACATTCCCTAATTATAAAATAAAACACTTAAAAAGCTTTTACTTTTAAAAATCATAAGTTGAATTTTGAATCCATGTGCAATAATAAATAGTGCACAATCACCAACTATGAACTGTAGCTATTATACTAGCTGTTCTTAAGCAGTTGCAATGAAAATGATTTAACATATTAACAACTAAAATAGACAACAGAACAAACTAACCAATAACAACCACGTCACACTAAACTCCACCTGAGTTGAAACAAACAAGGAGTCAAAACATATGATATAAAAAGTCCAGATATTTTTAACTTAATGAGGTAAATATATGCCAGCGGGTGGTTGCTGTACTTAGACTAAATGCGAGTAGTTACCTAAAGTCAGCTTTTAAGTGCCTATCATTCAATTCAGTTTGAGAGAGAGAGAGAGAGAGAGAGAGAGAGAGAGAGAGAGAGAGAGAGAGAGAGAGAGAGAGAGAGAGAGAGAGAGAGAAGACATCTGCATGTTTGAAAAATATGCAGATATGTAACCAAAAACTTGAAAAAAATTAACCATACTGATAAAAGCCAGAGTTATTTATCTAAGATGAACTGAATGAGCTCATAGATATTAGAATAAAGCAGAAACTTGGTTAAGAACCAGAAAGTGTCTCACTACTGAAAACGAAATCAAGTTTGCCAACATTCTTTACATAAAATGATCCGCTCTGCTACTGCCATGATATCAATGAAGATTTTAGGTAATTTCCACACATTACATCTGAACATAACATTACATCAAATGCTCCTCACAGCAAAGTTTGAAAGCTGTTCTCTTGTAATGGGAAGTTAAAGCTGCCCCTTACCCATGCTGTTTACCTAAAGGAGACATACTATAGCATGAAGACACTACTTTTGCAATTCAGTACAGAACTTATCAATAGAATAGCTGCACTGGTATGCTAATGGGCATGCAAGGAAGGTTCACAAAACATTTTTGCTTACTATGCCTATAGAACAGCTGTTCTACCCCTGACCATTAATTACATCAGACATGACTTGCCTCAAATAAGTATATATGAGTGAGGAACAAGTAGTGTGCAGTATAATGATTAATGGATCCAACGAAGATTTTCTTTCCACATTAAACTTGTCCTAATAAATAATTTTGTGACAGTGATGGCCAAGACAAATTCAAGTGGATTTCACTACTAAAGAAATTTCTCAAGATCAGTGTCATAATAGTGAAGGCAGGAATCTTTTGTAGGTCTGAAATTAGAGAGCAAGTGGTAGTAAGAAAACAGCTTGAAAACTGGAAAAGACACACAGCTCTTAGCATAATTGTCAGATTTGCACTTACAAAGCCTGGAATTGAATAAATTTTGCAAACTAGAAGTTGACAAACTCTGGTCAAGTGATACATAAATAGATGTTGTACAATGCTGTATATGGGGCCATGTAAAAACACGACCTCGTATACAGCATCGTGTGTAAAAACTGTGACCCAGTTTATGTAGGATCTACAATGGGGGTGGCACAGTTTTGAGCAAAACAACACAAAGCTTCAGTTTGGGCGGGTCGATCAAATGCTTCGGAACTTTCATTTCATGCAATAAATGAACAAGTCATTCGGCTTTAAGGAAATAAAAATTATAAATATTCATCGTAACTACTATAAATTACTTATTGCAGAAACCCTAGAGATGAAGTTATGTAATAATTCAAATAATATCCGTAGACCATTCTTATTATCGGATGATTGGTTATTTACGCGCATGTGCGAAGAACAAAAATTACTACATAAGACAAATGCTTCTGGTTGATTTTTGTGTTGCTCTTATTCCTGTGAACACGTAGTTTCGAAAAGTTTTAGTCCAACTAAAGGAAAGAAGAGAAAAAATGCTCCCATATGCAGCTAAGCTTTTTAGATTATCTAAATTTAAAAATTTTTAAATTTAATGTTGATAGATGTAATATTTTTCTTACTGGCAGAGGTATGGTGGTTTAAAACCGGGGTTGTGTTGAGTACTCAATATTGAGACTGTGGGGTTTCATTCACTGTTGTTCTGACAGTGGGGAAGATGTTTAATATTTTTTATAAGTTTCATATCTTCATTAAATTAATTTTTAATGCGTAGGACTAGGAGAGTTGGTTGAAACAGAAGCAATCCTATATCAAAAATAAAGGTAATCCCTGTTGATTTCACAATAAATAGATGTGCATGATATCACACTGCAGGGGAAAAAAAAAAAAGCAACAACATGCATTTATATTTTTTCATGATTTTTTTTAAAATTCTGATTTTGATTTTTAATAATAATTTCACTATAATATTAGACAATCAAATCAAAATAAGAACAAATTAATATTTAGATGTATATATGTACAAAGTGTTAATTTTTACAAAATTTCAAGATCCACACAGAAATTCAATCCACAGATCTCGTGTACATACATGTAATTTATAGCCAGAATCCCACGCACTTCCAGGAACTTATGCATGAAATAATCAATTTTATAGTAAGAACAATAAAATTGTTCTTACTATAATATAATAAAACTAGTTCTTAAGTGCTAGTTTTATTATATTATTTCCTTTGTCTATTACTTAATCTGTAAACTAACAAATTCCTAGTATTTTCTATCTCTATCTCTGTTTTTTCTATCTCTCTCTCTCTCTTTTTTTAAAAATTTCTTTACTAACCACTCTTCTTTGACTCAAATGATATTCATCACCTGTAGAGCTCGAATTATTTCTATAGCATCCTCTTTTATTTCTTTAATGTTATATTCTCGGAAAACCCATCATCCTCTAACAATTCCCTTAATTCTGTGGTCATCACTTGTATAATTCCATATTTCAGACAACAATACCTGCAAAAAATATTCATGTAGTGAACTACTGACGAAAAATTTGAATTATACAATAGAATCTCATAAATCTGGCACTTTTTGAATATTTCTATGAGTTAGTCAACCATACAAGAGAAGATGGGAAATAGGGCTGTTTGAACTAATGAAAAAAAAAAAAAAAGAGAAAAAGAAAAGTGATCGCAGGCACCAGATTTCTGTATTATGTTCCAGTAATAATTTACAAACACCAATTCCTTTCTGTTTCACATATTTCCCAGACTGTATGTTACTATGTACTTGAAACATACAGTCATTTGGTGAGTTATTCAATAATAACTTATTGTATAACACTAAGCAGTATAGTAGTATACATTTAGTTTTTAAGGAGATTCAATTGCTGTGAAATAATATCATTTATACTTGATATTAAAAACACTGGCCAACATAACACCCATACAAGAGGTGGGATTTGATCCCGTGGCTTTATTTCTCAGGCAAGCACACTACCCATCACACAAGTTCACATTTCAGCCTAATGCTAGTGGCTATTGTTCTATGAAGGCAGGGATTAGAGATACTGTATTACCTAATAAAATATTCAAATATGATTTCTGACAATATTTTTATATTATTTAGTAGCAAAAAAAAAAAAAAAGAAAAAAAAAAAGAATACTTATTTCATTACGCAATCAAAACCTCTGTGATTTCACTCTGATAATGTGGCTGCATTAAATTATGCTATCACCTCATCTAAGTTTACTGAACATAGAAAACATATGTAATATGAATTACCACTGAATACTAAGCTATGTAGACACACATGCCAGAGTTCTGAAAATCTGGAATTTTCAGAAATCTGGCATGTACCGTCCCAAGGATGCTGGATATACGAGTTCTACTGTACTGAAAAAAGTGTAAGAAGATAGAAAAAATGAAGGAGGGTGAATTATGATAAAAATAATTTGAGAGGTTGCATAGACCCCCAAAGTCAGTGCAACTTATCTCTAGTAATCAGCGTTCAGGAATAAATTTCTTGGCAATTTCAATCATCTGAGGTGAAAATAAGTGCACTTTGAGACATAAACAACAACAAAAAAATAGTCTGCATGAATCCTGCCTATGAATCCAGAGTTAACAGTAATTTTATTAGTGTATTGTAGGTTTATGGAGGAACTACACCGTTTTATTACTCATAAAATAAAGTCAGGCCAAAGTCTAATCACTGTAGAAAACAGTAAATATATGATAATATTTGAGAAAGCAATGAGTTTTTCTCTTGAAGAGATAAAAGATCTGAATATCTTTTAACATGAATTATATATATTTAACATGTACAGCAATTAATTCAATCATGATTAATGCATTCAACTTTCTGAAAAGAGAATATCACCTGATATCGCAGTTCCTCTTTGCAAGACATCATCAATATTCTGAACCATTATCCTTTGCACATCTTGAAGTTCAGTATTGAGATGCGATAGATTTCGTCGTGCTCTAGCATCCATATATGATTTTTTGGTTTTCTGAATAAAAGTATCTGTAAAGATTTCATCGTATATTTGTTTATAACACTGCCTACAAAGAGTTAGGACATTTATAGATATCATTAGATTGTAAACTGCATGAATATAAAAGTAATACAAAACATGTTTGAAGAATAAGACAATTTTAAAGTACACATTTTTTTTTTTTAATTAAGCTAACTGATTCAAATTTAAAATAAAAATACTCTTAGAGCAACTGTATTTCAGAATGGCTATGATGACAGCAAATGGTACTAAAAATTTAGACTAGCATGCAGCTAAGCAAAATTTGAGAACTCAAATATTGCTTTGCTGCATGAACTACTGTTGCATGTATCCATTTGCTACCATATAAGTGATAGTCTGATCTAATACAAAGTGTAAAATGGCTCAAACATGCACCCCCCCCCCTGCCAATACAAATTAAAAAATATTTAAAGTCCAAATTCTTACAAAATACGGAATGGTAGGGCAGTTAAAGATTATAAAAGCGGAATTAAAAATTCAGTATTACACACACATTCTGATAATTTTTTAAAGGATAATTTGCATGTTTCTTCTTGTGGATTCAAAAAAATTCAAATAAACAAACCAAAATGGTATGTATTAAGGGAAAATAAATTCTGAAATAGACTTGCATAGCAATTTTTACCAGCACAGGTTACAACTTGCCTTTATTTCTCAAAAACAATATGACTTTATTCAGACATTTTGTAATATATAACGTATCACTTCATCAGTGACTGGAAAAGGCATCGGAGTAGGAATTCTATTATATGTTTTAAGAAATTTATTACATTATACTTTTAAAAATATTTCAGTATCATAATAAACACTACATAAGAATAATGCTGCAATAAAATTTTAAAGTTTAAGTTTCAGTTTAGTAGACTTTAGAGCAATGAAGCTTCACACTGAGAAGTATACAGCATTTGTACAAATAACCATTTTTGTATGTATATAGTTGGATATATAAAAACAAATGAAAGTTTGCACAAATGTCATCATTATACATCTAATATAACTTCATATTATCCCTTGTTGCTTTTATGGCTTTAGTGTGACAAAGAGGAAGAAAAAGCCAATGTAGGCAATAGTGGATAAAAAGTTTAGATTTAAATGTCTTTATTTTTAAGAATATATCAAAATGCACCAAGTTATCAAATTCCATTATGTAGCATAAGCATTGCTTGTCCAAATAAGGATGAAACAGTTTGAAAGCACATAAAGTGGGAGTCATACTGAATAACAGAACTGAGAAGGTATTGATGCTGGAGTGATGGATAAAATTTACTTCAAGAATAAGACTGGATAGGACAATTTCTTTCCAGGCATGCTGTCAGTGTCAAAAGTTAAAGTAAAACTGCAAAATAATTTATTTATTAATTTTTAAATTTGTGATAGGCAAAGCTCTCTACTCAGCAATGGAGAGTGGTCCCAATGAGCTTTGATCTCAATATTATCCAAACTTTTTGTCACACCTGTAAATTGACAAGGCATAGGCCTGCTTATCAAAGTGTGTAAGGCTCCTAGCATGGGCAAGTAATGCTACAATTAAAATAATCTGATGAGCCAAGAGTACAGCAACAGTTTGAACAATGTTTTGCAGCTTTAAATCCTGCTGCCAGCATTCAATTACAAGACAAGTCTGTTTCAGCTGCATTAACCCTTCCAGAAGTTTGTATATATGGGAATCCACAATTTTCCTATACAGGCTCTGGGGAGTATATATATGTAGATCTATATTCAAAGGTTGTTTCAACAAATCTGTTAATATACAAACTGTCCTGAAAAATTTCTATTATGTGCTGCCATGTCTTATTTGTGTTTCCAACTAACGTAGAACCAATTTACAACAGACAGCAGCACAAAAATAGCTTTGAAAAATCAGAAGGCAGAGGAGATCACACCTGTTAGCGTCAGTTGACAGATTTTTTTTCAGCTTTTATAGGCTAGGCCCATAAAAGCCAAAATTGAAGAAATTCTCTAAATCAGATTGAGAAGTTGATAAAATCAAATCAAATGACACAGAAATAAGCGCAGAGGATATTATTTCATAAAAAAAAAAAAAAACCTGAATTTTTCACAAATTTTCTGTTTTTTTTTTTTTCACTATTATTATTTTTTTTAAATTCTGATTTGACTTTTGACAATAATTTACTTTAGTATGGCAGTATAGTCAACAAAAAATTCAATTTTTTTTTTTTTTTTTTTTTTGGCTGATACTGCCTGCTTTCTTGTATCATCTGTTACTGCTAATACTAATTTTGGCGCCTCTGTAGCCAGGTGGACAGGAGCAGCAGTGCATAGCACACGCTTCTTGATTAGACTGGGGTTCTAGCACCAAATATGGAGGATGCAGGAAGGTCAGGGAATGACCACCGCATATCCCCGGAGCAATATGGTCTTAGCTGATAATGCTCCTAAAAAAAAAAAAAACCAAATAACAAAATAACAATACTAATTTAAAATTCCATGGAACACTTGCTTCAAAGGACCTACTGCTATCAGAAATTCACACTGCCTGGAGCCCACATAGGAAACTTGTTTGTGAAAAGTTTAAAACCTGCTGGGGATTGTAATTACTGTTTTCAGTAAGTTTTGCTAGCTCAGATGGAAAAAATTCTGCTGCTTGGTGGTTAAGTGATGTAGATTCGGTGCACACTTCACATCAGGAGATTAAAGCAGTTTATAAGATTTGTAAAAACCTATCAGTATTAAGTGCTATCACTTTGGATGGCTTACCTTCCTTTCCATATACAGTCATATGTGAAAAGAATACAATTTATGTGCCATCTCATGAATAAATAGGTCTGATCTTCAATTCAAGTGTTCAACAAAGCTTCTATCTTGCTTAGCTGAACATCTCATCTTATTATCCTCACCTTCTTAAAGGCTAAAACTTTTCTTATGTGATTTGATGTATTCAGCATTAAATGTGTGCTGACCAAGAAGAGAGGTGGATAATGTAGTCTAACTGACAGGCTTGATACCATGTTCAGTGAAATGGCTTTGTGTGGAGCATAATATAAAATTAAGTGCATGCAAAATAAATTTTAAAAATAAAATAAACAGTGTTAATAAAAAATGCAATTATATATGGTTTAACTTATATTTAATTTAGATAATTTTATAATAATTATAGTTTACAACTGAGAGAAATTTATATGTACAGGATGGTGATAATTAAAGTTTTCATGCTAAAGTTTAGGCCTGTCAATCTGAGAAATGGGCAAATATGTAAAGCCAAAATTTGATTCTAGATATTTTAAAGATGCAGAAGCTTATGGGGATTTATTTATTTATTTATTTTTAATCCCAATACTTACCACTAGAAGAAAAAGAAAGATGGCTGACACACTGTCAGGAAAACAGCTTACTTCCAGCATACTGGAAGTGAAGAACATTACAATGCAACATATCTGCCAACAGTAAGATGCATGTCTCACACCTGTTGGCAAACTTGGCTTCCAGAAATCATTTACACTCTTTGTGATATGTGAAGGAGTGGCATTAAACACACATAAATGTGATTTTCGGAGTTATCAATGTGATTGCAATATCGGAATGATAACAAGTATAGGACATGGCAGTGCTCACTAATGACAGAGCATATTACAGGTCCTGTTGCATGGCCTTTCTCAGATGGTGGTGGTGGGAGGGGGGAAAGAACAACTCTGGTGCCAAACCACACCATACTTCTGCATACATACGAATTGGCATAGGGCCACGAGAATGCAGCAGGGCTGGATGCAGATTGGTTGCTGCTCAAATCAAACAGTAGTCAACATTCAGAGTTCTATTAAAGCAGAACTGAGGTTTGTAATAACATTGTCCAAGGCAACATGGATACATGCTCTGCTTTACACATACTACAAAGTTCTGTATAAAGGCCAAGAGAGTTTCCAGATTGGAAAAGAGTTAATATGAACAGTTGTATGGACATTAATGAGGCAAATTTTCTAGTGCTTTACATATAACTGTTTTTGGCCATGTCAAATTGATTTTTCTGTTTAAATTAGAAGCAGGGCAACTTTTAGTAAAGTAGCCAGCTGTGTTGGGCATGCATAACCCTAAGTAGGTTGTAGGTTCCAAACTGTACACTGTCATAAAAAATGTATGGCCCACTCTGAACTGTTGGGATAGAAAATCTGACTGACTAAATTCAATATGTAATATAGTCACAATGAAGATAATTAAGGACAGAAGTAAACTCTTCTGTCCTTAATTATCCCAGGAATAAATGGAAATTTATTTATTGCAGTTCAAATGCTACAGCTGCTGTGGATACTGGCCATTTCATTAAACATGGTGGAAATTCCCTCAATCACATCAGGAACAATGCATTTTCATCCTTGTCCATCTTCTTTCCAAGATCCTCTAACATCATCTGTATTTTCCTCTGTCTATACTCTTTCAATACCTGTAATGTGCTACTAGCATTCTCAGACAATGGGATCTTTATTTATGACTACCCTGTAGTTATAAATTTACGTGTATTAGCTATGAATGCAAATTAATTAAGTAAATGATAAATATGCATTTATTTGACTTTTTTTCGGGGGAGGAGAAGATATAGAAAGTGCAGAATTTAAAGAGACTTTCATTAGAGTAGTTTGACAAATCTCACTCACTCACCAAATTCAATAAAACTATAGGGCCTAGTTGCACTGCTGACTCTATTGCCATATTCTGACATAAACTGATTCTGTAAGTCTTCCAGATAAGCAAATGCCAAACGCTTTGAAAACGACTGTTCACAGAGTACAAGGTAACAAACACCATTTTCAATAAGGCAACTGAAATAAAATGTATATAAAAATAATTAGTTTTGTTTGCATAACTAATAAAGCAGAAATATGGAAGATTTATTATGTTCTGTTTAACTGATAAAAAATATTAAATATTAAATGGAAGAAATCACACACACACACACGGTTTAGGCCTAAATGGCTGTCAAATGAACTAATGAGACTAGTGGCAGAGAAGAAAAATGCATGGGATGCATATAAATTATCAGGCAACACAGAAGCCTATGGCAGATATAAGCTAGTCTGTAATCAAGTCACAAAGGAGGTTAGGCAGACGAAGACAAATTACGAGAAATCTTTGGCAAAGGATGCTAAGAAAAATAGCAAGGATTTCTTTACTTATATAAACTCTAAAAGGAAGGGGATGAATCAGATTGGTCAATTTGATATTGATGGTTCGACTGTTGATGATCCTGCTCATATAGCAAACAAACTGAATGAGAATTTTACATCTACATTCACACAAGGAGTTATTAAGGATTGAAAATGCCAGAAGATTATCAAATTGTAGCAGCGTGCTTAATGATTTTGTAATAAATGAGAGCAAAGTGGAGGAGAAATTGTTGAAGTTAAACATAAGAAAGGCACCTGGAATGGATGGGATCTATCCAGTTATATTAAAGGAGGTGGCAAAGGATGTAAGCAAACCCTTAGCCATAATTATGAGAGCATCCTTGGACTCGGGAGGTCTCCACGGACTGAAGATGTGCAAATGTGTCCCCAAATCACAAAGTGGGATCGAAGGGTGACACGAGTAATTACAGACCAGTTAGTTTAACTTCTGTTCTGGGTAAAATAATGGAGTCAATGGTTAAAGGTGCATTGCAGGATCATCTAGACAAGACTGCAGCAATTCAGACACAGCATGGGTTTGTTAAGGGAAAGTCTTGTCTGACAAATTTGATTGGATACTATGATGTGGTTACAAAGGAACTGGATGCAAAAAATAATTTTGATATCATATACTTGGATTTCAGGAAAGCTTTTGACACTGTTGCGCATGGAAGACTATTGTACAAATTGGAGCAGAATGGTACTGGGGGTAAGTTGCTACAATGGATAAAAGGATGGTTGAGTGAGAGAAGACAGAGGGTGGAAATCAATGGGCACTGCTCTTTGTGGACTAATGTTATTAGTGGAGTTCCACAGGGTTCGGTGTTTGGTCCACTGTTGTTTTGAATATTTATCAATGATATCGATAAAGGTATATCAGTCTTAGTGTCGAAGTTTGCAGATGATAAAAAGGTTGGCAGGGTTGTTAATGACAGTAATGGCAGTGTGCTACCGCAACAGGATCTAGAAAATTTGGGAAGATGGGCTGAGAAGTGGCAACTGAAGTTTAACATTGACAAATGCAAAGTACTGCTGCATATAGGTAGAAGTAACCCCAGAGGAAAGTACCAACTGTGTAGTAGTAAGGGTGGTAGAAAATGAAAAAGACCTGGAAGTAACTTCACATCTAGTCAGATATGAAGTTTTCTGAGCAATACAGACAGGCTGCAAGAGCAGGTCATGGGGTTTTGTCAATGATATATAGGAATTTTGCTAACAGGAAAAAGGAGGTGAGTATCCCTCTGTATAAGGCAATGGTTAGGCCATGCCTTGAGTACTGCGTACAAGTCTGGAGGTCTCATTTTAGGAAGGATGTAGATTTGCTTGAGCGTGTACAGAGAAAGGCAACAATATTGGTGAGGGGAATGAAGGGATCCTCTTACCAAGAGGGGCTTAAGTTCTGCAAATTGCAGCGGCTGGAGACTACGCATCTGCAAGGTGATCTGATTGAGGTGTATAAGGCCTTGAATGGGTTGAGCATGCTCAATTCTGATGGGATTATTCCATTTGTTCAGATTACGAACCTAAGGGGGCATAAATTCAAATTGAATAGATGTGCAGGGGTAAAGGGGTAAAGGCAGAAATTTGCCTTTAGCCAGCGGGTGGTTAATTGTTGAAACAACCATCCATCTGTTGTTGTGGAAGTTGATAGGTTAAATAAATTTAAGGAGGAACTGGACAAACATTTAGAGGGAATGGTTGTGCAAATTTTTTTTTTTTTGGCTGATATTACATAAGCTCATAACGCTTGCTTTCTTGAATCACATACCACAATTACTATTACTGCTTGATGTAGGATTTCAACCAATGGGAATTCAAACTTATTTTATTATATTTGAAGATAATACCCTTGAATGAGAAAATGTATGAGGGGTTTCAGAAGAGTGGCATTATAGGAAATAAATTAATGATACATATAATAACACAGGTAAACAACAAACAGTAAGAATTTTACGCTAAAACATGTGAAAGTGATAATCTGTCATACTTGACAAGTTTTGTGGAACTGGAAAAATCATTAAATTTACACATGGTGGGCAACCATCTAACTAAGTCACCAGTCTATCCTGTGCTTTTCTCTTCTTGCATATCATGCAAAGAAATGATTAACTTTTTTTAATGCATTCACACATATACAAGTATATGTGTCTATTGTCTTCACTATTTCCTTTTGTATGTAACAGAGGGACTACAGTGGACAGATTTTCATGAAATTTTATACCTGGGCCTTTTAAAAGTATTTTTTCAGCTATTCCAAGTTTTATTAAAATTGGACAAATAGAAATCAGGCAATTAATTTTTCTGTTTTCCATATAAATTGTACAGAAAAAAAGATATTTATAAAATAATTGTAGTTTTAATGCAGTATTGTTATTTTTAGACAGTCCGTGCATGCTTCATGTGTATTGTTTGTGAGTGTGGTGTCACTTGTGAAGGAAAAAGAGACAAAAAAAAAGTATATGGGAGAAGAGCAAATAAATATTATAACTTCAAATTAAATTGAATGGCTAAGTTTAAAGAACATAAAACCTAGAGTAATATATAGAGTAGTAAAGAGTATAAAGAACAAAACTCATAGAGCTGATGAGGATACAACTAACTTACTTTTCATTTCTATTAATCACAGAAATACAGCAATACTTCGCATAGCACTGATAATTGGTACCGAAACTGTTCCGTGTTATGTGAAGCCATGCTGATTGAGGTATAATTATAATGGGCTTTAATTGAATGCATACCAGAGAAACAGTCTACAAACAAATTATAATAAATCTATAAACAATTTGCACTTGATAGCCAATTAAAAGGATTTGAAATTAAAAATATTGCAAAAATTTTATTAATGAAAAGGTAACATCATCAGAGATGAGATAAAAGCTTTATCGTTTAAGTATTTCAATAATAAAGTCTGGTGAAGTAGTCTCTTCTTTTTCTCGGCATATGAGTCTTTGTAGCATTGAATCTCATCTTGTAAAATTTGTTGTATCTTGATGCTACGTTCGACATCTGGATCTCCATTCATAATCGCTTCACAGGCCATGTCAACCCCCCCCACCCGAAAAACTTTCTCCAATTCTTCTGTTGAAAATTCTTTTGGTGCCACTTCAGAATTGTTTTCCTCTTCTTCATATGCAGTTTGCGCTTCAATTTCGTGGAGAGTTGCATCATCTAAGTCATTTGCATGTGAGTCAATGCAGTCATGTACATTTGCAGTGTCCAAAGTTTTGAATTCAGTCTTTTCTGATCTTCACAATGTCTTCGGCAATTGTCTGAATTTGTGATTCAAAACCAGTGAAATCATTTGCCAAATGGGGCAAAACATGCTGCCAAACAGAACGAATGTTGTTGGCAGTGATTTCTAGCCAAAAAATGCAAATATATTTTCAATCGTATTTAAAGGGGTAAAAAATAAATTGTGAAATGAAAAGTTTGAAAGCCATCACGTCGTCTCATCAGGATGGAATTAAGAATCTGAACATGGTTGAACTTTGCCGCTGACTGCCTGAGGGGAGCTATTGGCATATGTGCATGTGAGACAATAGAGTTGACACTGCAGCATATATGTACGCATACCTAGGCTACAACAACATAGCATATATGTAGAGTACGTCTAGGCTATTGAATGAGTTTTAATATATATGGTAAATTTTTGATGTAAACTTAATTGAAAACTGTGCTATAGTGAAACCCGTGATGTTTGAAGCCGTCCTAAGTGAGGTATTGCTGTATATAAAAAGAAAATTCAATTAATTTAAGAAAAAAAAAAAAATTATTGCACCTGAAATGTAATGCACTACATACATAACTTTTTTTTTTTTTAAACAGGCTATACAAATTAAAACCTCTCTACCCAATTTATTTTGTACCTACTAAGCATCCTTTCTGCTTTCTCTGTGCAATTTGAGAACTATTAAACACAATCATTATTGATATACAAAGCACACCAACAACACCCACCATTTAACCTTTTTTTTTTTTTAACAAAATTTTATAAACTTTGTTTGCTCAAAACAGTTGAGCAAAAAAATGAAATGAAAAAAAAAAAAAAAAAAAATTTTTTTTTTAATCATGCTAAAATAATGAAGAATGGATAATTGTTATTTCAATTGGCATTATTCTTGTTTATTTTTCTAAACAGGTAAACTGTCTACAAAGTATGCAACATGACACCTCATCATTCTTTCTTCAAAAGTATATACCGAAATGCTGAATGGCAATGTAAACTAAAAAGTTAATTAATAAAATTACATGGTGGGGCTCAGAAGGAACAACATAAATTGCTGATTGTTTTCAAGTCCACCACTGATGCTTCACAACAGTCTGGGAAAATTTGATGAACAGTCCAGGGAAATTTGAGTTCCTGCAAACGGATAAGTATTTTTAATATTTTTACCATATTCTTGATTAATTAATATATTAAACTGTGTTTTACAAAGATATTAAATAGACTTAGTAGAGTTTGTTGGCTTATTTTTAAATATAACTAGTGATTTTTGTAAGTTACGACACTGCTCTTACCACTATTGTATTGGTGTTCTTGGTGTGAATATTGTAGAATGTAACCAGTAGTGCAGAGGAATAGTAGGGTTTAATAATGATAAATAAGTAGTTTCAAGGTTTTAATCACTTGTTGGGCATATATCTTTTGTATTTAGCTAAGGATATAACTAATATAACATTGTGATTGTTACGGTATAATGTAACTTGATACGTATATCTTGAACTTGATAGTGTAAGGTATAATGTAAGAACTAGATAGTGTAATATGTACTACTGTATGAGCTTAGTGCAGTATTGTCAATTAAATTTATTAACCTTATTAATTTTCATTGTTAATCAATTAAACAGTATTTAAACAGAAATCGTGCCCAGACTAGAGCAGCAAAGCAACAAGCACAAAGCAGTGGGAGTGCTGTGGCTTGGCAGAGAACCGAAGTGGGATATTCTACAATGCATCACAGCCTAAAAAAATGTGCAACTTGTGAAATGTTTGTGGATCTTTCTGGAACAGGACATGATCTAGCCAAGAAAGATGTCTTTGTGTATGTGCTAGATGCAGAGAGTGTCAAGAAATTAGGTGCCAACTCAGCATTCTGATGGGTGTCTATGAGAGTGAAGAGCAGGGTAGATGCCCCTCGAAGGAATTAAAATGGGGGACCCATCAACACAGCGGCAATCTTCAGAGCAGAACGTGTTGGTTCTACACAGGCTAGTTATTATTGGCGACTATTGTCAGGGAGATGGGAAATAAATTATGCAAAAAGGATACGTGGAATAGGACCAAGGTATGTCTGCCAGGGGCAAAAGTTCATAATGTCGTAGAGCAGATATCTTTTAAGGGCACAAAGAGTGATATTGTTGTACACGTTGGCACTAATGACATTAAGAGTAGGAGATCTGCAGACTTTCTTAACAAATACAAGTCAATGTTGGAAAAAAGTCACGAGTTAGGGTTAAATTTGAAAGTGCTTGCAATTCAGCCCAGACACAATATGAAGGAGTATATGATGGGAGCCATGGCAATCAATTCAGCTCTGGAGAGATTGTGCAAGGCTCATGGGGTAAAAGTTTTCTCAGCATGGTCTGTGCTTGTTAACAGGACAGATTGTTTCTACAGGGATTGGATACACTTAAATAAAAAGGGCAAAAGAATATTTGCTGATGCTATCGAGGCAGTGTTAGGTGGGTCAGAAAACTGCTAGCTTGAGGAGATTCACAGTAGCTGCAGGCAGAGATGAGAGTGAATCTTGCACTGCTTCTATTGGAATGAGCAGCAGTCTGGAAAGCAAGGTGCTGGCGATTTCCAGGACTGCTGGGAGTCATCATGAAACAAGTAAATACATGGGCTGTGTTAGGATAACTAAGAGTAAGAACAGGTGCATGTATACTTGCATGTACACCAATGCTAGGAGTTTATTAAATAAATCTGATGAATTTGAGGTGCTGGTCAAGACATCAAAAGCAGATATCATTGGAATATCAGAGACGTGGTGTCACACAGATATAAGGAATGCAGAATTGGAATTTGGGGAGTACAATGTATACAGAAAAGACAGACAGGATAGGAAGGGAGGAGGAGTTAGGCTGTTAGTTAAGAAACACACAAAACATAATGAAGTACATCCGGTTGATATTGGTAGACAGTGCAATGTTGAGTCAGTTTGGTGTGACATAAGCACTGGAAAAGCAAAATTGAGGAGTATGATGTAGGCCTAATGACTCTGATGAGTACAATGAACAACTGTACAAAGAAATACAGTGGGCCAGTAAATCAGATTGACTTATAATGTTATAATGGGGGCTTTTAACTTCAGAGATACTGACTGGAACTTGTGGATTGGTCACTCTCAAGGCTTTTGTGGATTTATTCGATGACTGTTTTCTACAACAGCATGTTCGAGAGGCAATCAGAGGGAGTAATACTTTTGATGTGATTATCAGCAATGATTCTTCATGCATTAAGAATCTGCAGATTAAGGACCACTAAGTGGCAGTGATCACAGTGTAAAGGTGACTAAAGTGGTCTCACACAGTTTTTAAATTCTATACAGCGGGACCAACTGATGATGTTACCAACAGCAAATTCTAAATGGGAAGCATTCAAGGAAGTAATCTTGGAAGCTACTATGCTTTTTTTTGTGTCCCCAATAAGAAATACTGTTCAAGGTTTACGCCTAAATGGATGGCAGATAAACTAATGAGACTTGTGGCAGAGAAGAAAAATGCATGGGATACATATAAATTATCAGATGACACAGAAGACTATGGTAAAAAAAAAAAAAAAAAGCTAGAAGCGAAGGCAGATTATGAGAAATCTTTGGCAAAGGATGCAAAGAAAAACAGCAAAGACTTCTTTACTTATGTCAAATCTAGAAGGAAGGGGACAAATCAGATTGGTCCATTTGATATCAATGGTTCGATTGTTGATGATCCTGCTGAGGTATCTGGCAAACTGAATGAGTGTTTTGCATCTAAATTCACAAATGACATTCTAGATTACAAAATAAAGATTTTGTTATTTGATGTTTGGTTATTTTTAACAAACTTACTCTTTCAATTTTTGGATTCTACCTCACTGAAATCGCAGAAGACAATGACTAAAAAAATTGGAATTAACAGAACTTTCATGGCATAAATGTATACAAAGTGGCATTTCAAGAAACAATTTGTTCTTGAGTACAGCAAAATTTATTTAGGAATTAAAAATTTGGAATCAAACAGGTGAGCTTTTTCATGGCATTTTAAGTAAGTTTGTTTTTGAGTACAGCAAAATTTATTTAGAGGGTATGTAAACTAAGTTAGCAAAAGAATTTGAATTTATTTTTGCTAATAGTGATGAATACACTCCAAAGTTCTTTTGCAAAAGTTAATCACAAAGAAATTTAAAAGCCTTTAATTTTGGGGTAAAGGAGTCATATTAGTTGGTTTTATCTTTATGTAACATTCAGAGAAGATTCCCCTTTGTTGCTCACATCACAATTGAATTTAAACACACTATATTTGTGGCACACAAAAAGAGTGACTGCCGTTAAACTCAATGGAGTTTTACCCAATCTTGCGGTGCAACTTAACACTTTTGCTGCCACCTAAATGTGAGAGAACTCATTCAAAGTGCTGTAGGTTTCTGAATGTTGAAAAAAAAATTAAACATTCCGACAACACCAGCATTCCAAAAATTGTTCATAATGGTGGAAAATTAAGTTTGGAATTCATTGCTAAAAGTGAACACTTACTTTTGTGCGAGCTGTCAACCAGAAGAAATTTTAAAATCTTTTCATTTTTTCTTGTGTGATGTTAGTTCATATGTACATGAACTAACATTAACACAAACAAAAAAAACAAATAAAATTGTGTTAAGTCAATAAACAAATGCCAAGCATTACTGCAAAGCATCAATCAGTGTCAATAGTGAATAGTTTTAATTTTGTGCACTTCATGTTTATGGCACTCAATTGTCAACTGCTTAAGAATGATTGCTCTTATGTGTTATGGCACATCACTTGAGTGCATTGTGACACAATGCTCAGAGTGCCATTTTATGCATACATGCACGGAGGCAGAGAACGTGTGTGTGTGTGTGTGTGTGTGTGTGTGTGTGTGTGTGTGTGTGTGTGTGTGTGTGTGTGTGTGGTTGTTTATTGGCGCATTAGCTGCTATGGCTATAGTGCATCTCAGGAAATTTGTTAAAGAAACTCAGAGTGTCAAGGAACACAGTTTTGGGTGATTCATTTTGGCTGGTTGTTTGTTAGCAATTCACTGTCTTTTTTTCACAAAACTGATGTATGATAATGTAGTACATGAGGCAATGACCTTGTATACTACTTTTTTTTTTTTTATAGAGAAAAGAGGGGGTAAAAATGAAAAATAATATATGAAAAACCACAATTAACATTATTCTCTCATGATTAAATTAACAGCCAACAAAATATTTAAGCCAGTGCTAGTACATTAATGATGATGAAACAGCCTCTAACTTTCTCAATATATAGTGGGACAGATATGCACGTATTTTTCTGTTGAAGGCTTACTGTTTATGAAATTTTGGCCCAAAAAGTTAACTTATGTTTTATGTAGAACATCTTGGGCCATCATTCAAAATTAGGAAACAAACCTGTAATTGTAAAAAAACAGCTGCAGAATTCAAGCTTATATGGCATATCATTTGAATGGTAGTTGCGTTTGAAAACAACACGAGTAATAATGGTGTTCAACAAGAACATTCAAAATCAGGAAATTTCAATTCACGTGTGATCTGTAGAACACTGGTATTTCCACACCAAAATATACCTTTTCCAAACAGTGGCAAATGACAATATTACAAAGCAATTAGGAATTAGTAAAAGTTTAAATAAAAGCATAAAATATAGCAGTGTACTGACTGACAAAAAAAAATAAAAAATATATATATATATATATATTGTGTTCTTACTGAAGACTATAAAAATGATATTTGGTAAAGTTTACTGTATTAGGTACCTGTCAGTTGTACAACATTAATGCTATTGCACATAGGGCAATTAGGCATTGTTGTTGTTTTTGATTTTTAGGAGCATTAGCAACTAAGGCCATATTGCTCCGGGATATGCGGTGGTCATTCCCTGACTTTTCCGCATCTCCTGTATTTGGTGGTGACAGGCTCGAACCCCGGTCTAATCAAGAAGCATGTGATACGCACTACTGCTCCTTCCCACCTGGCTATGGAGGCGCACAATTAGGCATTATACGTGCATGAAATTATATTAGTCAATTTTATTTAATGGTATCTATCTGTAGGGAATTAGGTGTATAAGGACCAAACTAACAAGTTAGTAAAAGTAAACTAGCTTTAGCCTGGAAGGCCTATATAAAGTTATATTAATGAAAATGGAAAGAAAAATTAAATTAAATGATGATGAACAATGAAAATAACCATAAAAATGATAATAAACAATGAAATTGTAAATATGATAATAAACAGTTAGTAAAAGTAAACTAGCTTTAGCCTTCCAGGCTAAAGCTAGTTTACTTTTACTAACTTGTTAGTTTGGTCCGTATACACCTAATTCCCTACAGATAGATACCATTAAATAAAATTGGCTAATATATATATACACACACACACTGAGTGGTCACCTACCTAATATTTCGTAGGTCTTCCTTTTGCCCCCAGTACAGCAGATATCCGACATGGCAGTGATTCAACAAGATGTCGGAAGCGTTCGGGAGGTATGACCAACCAAGCTGTGTATAATGCGGACAGCAATGCAGGTATGGAGGTGATAGGTGTATCCAGACACCTGATATGACTTTCCATAGTGTCCCACAAGTGCTCTATGGGATTGATATCAGGAGAGTTTGGAGGCCAATCGATATGCTTGAAGTCAGAAATGTGGTCCTCAAACCATTCCTGCATAACAAGTGCCCGATGGCTCGGCGCATTGTCATCTTGGAAGACACTATCGCCATTTACGAAAAAGTGTAACATAGCAGGGTGTACACAGTCAGCAAGTAGTTGACAATAGCAGAGACCAGTGATATGTTTTTCCACAAGCACCAGGAGTCCAAGTTCCTGCCAATGAAACATGCCCTACACCAGTGGTCTCAAACTCAAATTGCATGTGGGCAGAATGCATGATCTGAAAGCAGCTGACGGGCTGTAATTTTTTTTTTTTTTTTTTAACAAAATGAGAGTGAATATAAGCACCATATTTACAACAAATACATAATTGAAATGTATTCGCACGCTGTGTAAAATTGCTTCGGTGGCCGGATGCAGCCCGCCAGTTTGAGACCACTGCCCTACACCATACAACCGCCTCCACCTGCCTGCACTTTGGTTACCATGCATGATGGATCAAGAGCATCGTGTTGTTGATCCCAAATTTGTACACGACCATCCACAGTGTGGAGTAAATAACATGACTCATCCGAACAGCACATCTTCCAGTCTTCTAACGTCTAACGTCCATCTTTTATGCCGATGAACCTTGGTTGGGAGAGGATGTCATAGGGGTCATCTGCTGGTATAGCCCATATGTGCAAGGGTGCAACGCATGGTCATGGCAGATATTGTTCCACATTGGCCCATGTTGTATTGGATAGTCAACTCTTGAACAGCGCTGTGACTGTTCGTCTATATGAGTCATCGGACCCGGTGCTCACTTCTAACTTCAACCTTTCGCTGACCTCTTCAGTTTTGCTGTCAGGTCATTGTTTGACCATTTTGATGCCAGTCCTGGTACACTTTAACTACGGCGGCTCTCGAACACCCCACCAGTTCAGCCATTTGGGAAATTGAGGCACCAGATCATCAAGCTCCCACAATCTGTCAAAGTCTGATAAAGCCTTCCTTTTACCCATCATGCTCGAAATTTTACTACCTACTGAACCACTGACACCTTATCTATGCTATGTAGGTCGACTAACTGCGCACTCTTGTACCTCACATGGTCTTGCGTGTGTGTGTGTGCACGCGCACACACACATGCAAGATTAAAGCAGAACTAACTGAATTAACAGAATTAATGTAGCTGCCAAAAATCAAGACAGAATGTGTTTGATTGCACTGTGAATTTTGTAATAATTTTATAAATAAATTATTTTAAACATTTCATATCTGGTTCCTCAATTTTTCTATCCGTGTCACACACACAACTGTACTTATTATGGTTATGATGGGAACAAGTTTCTGGAAGTGTACCCACTGTACATACATCCCCCCCCCTCTAAACCTATCTGTGGCAGCTATACCCCTGGAGTGTGGTTTTTTTAATATATATATAATAATAAATTAAAAATTCGATATAGGATAACTTACTGGAAAATAAAAGGTCCTGTCTCAAGGCTACTGCGTGGAGGAGACTGGGTATCTAATTTCTTGAACAGCATTTTTGCTTGATTCTGGTATTCCAGAGTACTTCGTCCTGTCTAAATATAGCAATTAATTAGAAATATTTTATTTTCTGCAAGACAGTGAAAATACTATTTAATAATTAGAAAAAAATTCAAATATTTTAAACTACAATTATGAATGTAGTAATTTACTGATATCAAATATTTCATAATAATTCAAATATAATGTCTTAAAATCAGCTGTCCAAAAATTAGGCATTTTTAAAGAAAATTTGATTAAAAAATTCTACACAAATAACACCATATTAGTTCATTTAGTTCTGGAATACTTTCCAAACTAGTTATCTGATATTTAACTACAGGCAGCTGTTTGACACCAGGAATAAAGCAACAATTTCAGACTGATGCAATATGGCAGACTTTGATTATGCAGTAGTATGAAAATGTTTTGTGTAGATGTTAAACATTTTGAAAATGTCAGTTGCAGGAATAGAGAAAGTTAATAAAAATACAAGTCATAAGAAGTAAGTATAAAAAAATAAATAATACTGAAAAATATTGGTATAGATGTAGATAATAGTATATCAAATACATGAAAGTTATTTACAGTACAATTTTCAGCTGTTGTATAATGCAGTAAAGTAGTCTAGAAGTTGGCGAGATGAGAAATGCCATCGACAGGGAAAATACTGTTATAACATTTACACAATGTTATAACAGTAATATAACTGCTAGTAACCAAATATAAATGATCAGCTCAATTGAATATGTGGACATTATACATAGTGATATTGCAGCAGCTGGTGACCACTTGGTAGTTAGAAACTTCATCGCCCTAAAACACCACTAAGTCACAGAAGAGTTATGAATGAAACATGGCTGTATCCGAATACTATTTCATCAAAAATGCAAGCTTGTGTATTTTAACTTAAAAATCAAATATATTTTTTTTACCTACTTCATACTCACAGAGAATATACATACTTATAGTGTTTTTATAGTTGCCAAACCCATTCAATTCATACACAAGGTGTGTCAAAAAGTCTGTTTGGATTGCTACAATACTGTAACAATAAGCATACTTATCGGGTGGGAGACATCATTCCCTTTGAATTAGTGACTTTCTGAGGAAACACATTTAATCCAACGATTTTCCCATTTTTGGAAGCATTTCTGGAAAGCTGATTTTGAAACTACTGAAAACTGAGCCACTGTATCTTTTTATTGTTTGAATACTATCAAATTGATGCTCTTTAAAGGTTTTTTTTTTTTTTTTTTTTAGTCTAGGAAGCAAACAAACAGATTAAACTGGATTGTTTTTCCTGGTGAATTATATGCAGAACTTGGGCTATTCTGTGTTTGGCTAAAAAAAAAAACTGTACGAGTAGAGACAAATACTACAATGCATTATAGTGGTGAAGCAACTAGTCTTTCTTGGGAGTTTACTGTTCCTAACGGCATCTCAGAACTTTAATTATTGGTGCATTGGCAACTAAGGCCACAACAATTTCAAGCTTTATCAGATACATATGTCTTAAGTAGAACACAGAAAATATCACATTTATTTATTGATTATGTTTAAGAAACAAATAGCTTTCTATGTGAGAAATTCAGAAATTTCATGGTATGTTCCTATCACTTCATCATACAGAAAATTAAAAGGAAGAAAACAGAATTAAACTTTTTTATGGTGCTCTGCAGTTTTCTTTTCTATTAAACACATTTGAGATCAGCAAAGAATGACAAGACTGTTAGCATAATAACATTTTTTGAGTGTTATGTGATGGAAAGAGATATTTAGATCTCATGTAGGTTAAAAGTGCTTCATTTTTCTGTTTTAAAAGATTTATAATCAATGTACAGAATCTTAAAAGACACAAAATTGGACTGATAGCATTTTTGGCATTATGATCTATGCACCATTTCCTGGAATTTTGCTGCAATTCCAGCAAAATCTGAGTAGTTGATTATGGTTTTGAAATAGTGTTAATTTGATTCAGATGTTCTGTAACAGAGGGTGACTGGAAGAGTGTGCACACTTTTGTGCACATAAACTCTGCACTTTTGATGTGCAGAGTTTATCAATGTTCTCTAGGGTTTAGGGGACTCTGTTAGCATTAGCATTAGCATTAGTAGAGGCATTTGATGCAAGAAAGCAAGCTTATGCAGCATCAGCCAAAAAAAAAAAAAAAAAAAAAAAACCACTTCCACTTCACCCCTCCGTTCGTTCAAAATACCTGTCCAGCTGAGCCTTAAACTTATTTAGGCTATCAACCTCCACCACAAGGGATGGAAGTCTGTTCCACCAACCAACCACCCGCTGGCTAAAGGCAAATTTCCGCACGTCTATCCTACATCTGTCTTTCCTCAATTTGAATTTATGCCCTCTCAGGTGATTATTCTGAGCTAGAGGAAGAATCCCATCAGCATTGAGCATGCTTAAACCATTCAAGGCTTTATACACCTCTATCAGATCACCTCGCTGGTGCCTAGTCTCCAGACACTGTAATTTGCAAAACTTAAGCCTTTCTTCGTAAGAGCACCCCTTTGTTCCATTCACTAATCTTGTTGCCCTTCTCTGTACTCGTTCCAGCAGCTCTACATCCTTCTTGAAATGAGGCCTCCAGACCTGTATACAGTACTCTAGGTGTGGCCTGACCATCGCCTTATACAATGGAATAATCACCTCCTTATCTCTGCTGGAAAAATTCCTGTATATCATTGACAATACTCCATGAGCTACTCTTGCAGCCCGTCTGCACTGCTCAGAGAACTTCATATCTGCCTGCACAACCACCCCCAAGTCCCTTTCATTCTCTACCACTGTCAGTGTTGTACCACAGAGTTGATACGTTGCTCTGGGGTTGCTGTTTCCCATGTGTAGTACTTTACATTTGTCAATGTTAAACTTCATTTGCCACCTCTCAGCCCATCTGCTCAACCTTTCCAGATCCTGTTGCAGCAGCATAGTGTCAGTAGTGTCCTTGACAACCCTGCCAACCTTTGTATCGTCTGCAAACTTGGACATTAATCCCGATATACCATCATCATCAATATCATTTATAAATACAGAAAACAATAATGGACCCAACACTGAGCCCTGAGGGACTCCACTAATAACATCAGTCCACGATGAGCAGTGTCCATTGATTACCACTCTCTGTCTTCTCCCCCTCAACCACCCCTTTATCCATAGCAGTAATTTGCCTCCAATGTCACACTGCTCCAATTTGTGTAGCAGTCTTCCATGTGCAACAGTATCAAAAGCCTTTCTAAGATCCAAGTATATAATATCAAAGTTATTCCCTGCATCCAGTTCTTTTGTGACTGCATTATAGTATCCAATCAAGTTGGTCAGGCAAGACTTCCCCTTAACAAAACCATGCTGTGTCTGAGCTATAACTGAAGTCTTGTCTAAATGATCCTGCAGTGCTTCTTTAACCAGTGCCTCCATTAATTTTCCTGGAACAGAAGTTAAGCTCACAGGTCTATAATTACTTGTGTCAGCCTTTGATCCTCCTTTGTGAATTGGGGTCACATTTGCACATTTCCAGTCTATGGGTACCTCCCCTGAGTCCAAGGAAGCTCTCATAATTATGGCTAAGGGTTTGCTTACTTCCTTTGCTGCCTCCTTTAATATAACTGGATAGATCCCATCCACCCCGGGTGCCTTTCTTGTGTTTATCTTCAACAGTTTCTCCTCCACTTTACTCCCAGTTATTTCAAGATTCTGTAACTTACTGCTAGAGTTGAATACACCTCTGGCATTCCCCTCGCTGAATAACTCCTCATGTGTGAATGTCGATGCAAAATATTCATTTAGTTTGTTAGCTACCTGAGCAGGATCATCAACACTTGACCCATCAATATCAAGAGGACCAATCTGATTCATCCCTCTCCTTCTAGAGTTTACATAAGTAAAGAACTCTTTGCTGTTTTTCTTTGCATCCCTTGCCAAGGATTTCTCGTAATCTGCCTTCGCCTGCCTAACCTCCTTTGTAACTTGGTTGCATATCAACTTGTATCTATCATAGGCTTCTGTGTCATGTGTTAATTTGTAAGTATCCCATGCATTTTTCTTCTCTGCCATATGCCTCATTAGTTCATCTGACATCCATTTTGGCCTAAACCTTGAACAATATTTCTTAGTTGGTATGTAAAGCCTAGTAGCTTCCAAGATAAGTTCTTTGAATGCTTCCCATTTTGAATTTGCTGTTGGTAACATCATCAGTTGGTCCCACTGTATAGAATTTAAATACTGTCTCAGTCCATCGTAGTCGCCTTTACGGAAGCAATAACCCTTCCCTTTACCCCTAATGGTAGTTACCTCTTTGAGTAAATCCCACTTCAGCACACTGTGATCACTGCCACCTAGTGGTTCATTTATCTGCAGATTCTTAATGCATGAAGAATCACTGCTGATAATCAAATCAAGAGTATTGCTCCCTCTAGTTGCCTCCCGAACATGCTGATGTAGAAAACAATCATCCAATAAATCCACAAAAGCCCTGCTAGTGTGTGAGTATCCAGCCCCCAAATTCCAGTCAATATCTGGGAAAGTATCTGTTGTAGATCATTTTTCATTCCATTTTCCTTACTCGAAGGTGGTCCAGGTTTGCTCTCTTCATCATCTTAGTTATTAGTAGAATCATTGTTTTCATATTAGTTTGTTTTAAGCAAACTACACACTGCAGGTCGTGAGGCTCAGCCTCAGAATCTGAAAGCATGGACAGCAATTAATCTGTCAGTATATATAACGGTTTGCGGAAGTCAGTTTATCAATGTTCTCTAGGGCTAGAAATATGGCATACAATTCTGTGGTTTATATACTCCATTCTAAAGAAAAATTGTTGGAAAATTGTAGTACCTGAAGGAATCAGCTGAATTGACTTCCACCTGTTTTGGGGCCATCTGTGTATATATATCTTAGTAAAAATGACAAATCTGGGTTGAACAGGCAATATTTAGTAACTTGATATTTATACTTCTGATGACATTTTCATCTTACTGTTGAATGATATCAACGTAATACACATAAAGAGTTTGCTATGTTGGACAAGCTGTGTAGTAGTCTGCCTGTCTCCTAATACATGCTTGTCTGTAAGTACTTAATCAAAAGTTATTCTCCAGTATGTGGTTAGTATGTGCTATCAAAAGCTAACAGATTTGTTTACCACTAGTTTCTTTTGACCGAAATTTTCTCACTGAATTTAGAGGGACTGCTTATTTTATTTTATTATTAAGAAGTAGTGTTTACCCGAAAAGACATGGCAGAAGTTCATAAGCTTCTGTAAAAAGACTCAAACCCAGTGATGTTTGAAAGGCTACCGTGCAATTCACAAGGTATTATGTTGTATAGACTAAGTCATTTTAGTATGCTTTGCCTGGTTGAAGCACGAACAGTGCACTTCAATATCTGTTTTGGTCTGATTAGAACACAATATAAATGAGCAACAAGAATAATATGCATCCTCATATAGCAGATATTACTCTTAGGAAATTAAATTTCTTACCAAATAAGATACAAAAATCTGATACTATAACTAAGAGGATTCAGAGAGGACTTAAATCATAAGTCAGAGTTTGGATGCAATAGCTGTTTCCAAAAGAAGCGGATAGCAGCTAGTTTTGTTTGGAGAGCGAATTGCCATTGTTATTAGTCTAATTTTCCAACTTATTTCTGGTACTCTGATTTTATCTTTCTATTAAATGCATTGGATATTGGTATGGGATCAAGAAATGCTTTGTATGCATTAAGTTATGGAATTTTGTAGTGACACTACAAAATTCCATTTTGTAGTGACACTACAATATGTGTCACTATGAACAGGGCCTTGGGGAAGAGGAGGGAAATTCTTATATATGTTTGGGAGAGTGTACAGTCAGTTCTGCTATAAGGTGCATTTTTGCAATGCGAATTTGCTCCAATATGCAACTGATATATTAGGGAACAATGTGAGTATAACACAATTTTTGCGTTGGCTCATGCACAATTTCATCTGTGAGTAACACCAGGTGAACGTAAAACCCAGCACCAAGCTGAATGTAGTTACCTGCATAGCAATACATACAGGTTTAGGAATCTTAAAAAATGTCAAATGTGTAAGAGCTATATTTCTCATTTACTGTAGTTGTATTGGTCAGAGACACACTTCATCACCATAGTTAGGCGCATTATGGCCTTACTGCCCTTGCACTGTAAAGCCCATAAATAAACAAACAAACAAACAAACAAACAGAGCCACACTGTTGTCATTCGCCATATTCATAAGATAACAGGTGATACTGTATGCCGACTCACGTTTTCAGGAGCTCACATTTTTCTTTTCGAACAGAAATTTTGTGAGGCGGGATAGCAGGAGCAGAGGAGCACATTTTGAAGGTCACTACCATAAAACAATAAAAACAATTTGTAGTTCCTGGTTTATTGGACTTAGAAAAGTTGGTGCAATCTATTTTAAATGGGTAGTAAACTTGATCTTATTGCATTATTACCTGTTATCTTCATTATCCCATAATATATCATCTTCTGCACCATTGAAAGCATTGGTGATGCAACTTTTTTTTTAAATGAGTGCTTGACTGTTTTCTGGGATAAGCTTCCAAGCTGTGGATACCCATTCTGACAATTTTTATGCCGGCACTTTCTTAATTTTTCTGGACGGTGTCAGGAGGTTTGCCGGTCAACAGCCAGAATTCATATTCCTTTCTCAAGTAATCTTTAAATGGTTTGTTGACTGAAACGTCGAGTGGCTGCAGTTGGCTAGTCATGCCACCAGGAACCACAACCAAGTCACCATAATTTTGCACGATTTTATTTTTTACCCATTCGGACAAATGTCCACAAAATGTATCAAGTACTAGCATGCTGGGTGGGTTACGAAGATTTCCAAGATGTCTATTCCACATAACATTTAGCCAGTCTTCCATAAGCTCTGCCGACATCCATCCATTTTTTTATGCAGGAACAATAACATCTTTGGGGAAAATTTCATTCTTCGGTATAGTTTTTCCATTTAAAATTAAATATGGTGGCAACTTTCGACCATCAGCGGTGATGCTTGTTTGTTATTTGATTTTTCGGAGCATTAGCAACTAAGGCCATATTGCTCCGGGGATATGTGGTGGTCATTCCCTGACCTTTCCGCATCCTCTGTATTTGGTGGTGATGGGCTCAAATCCCGGTCTAAATCAAGAAGCGTGTGCTACGCACTGCTGCTGCTCCTTCCCACCTGGCTACGTAGGCGCCAGCGGTGATGCATAGCGTAACAGTGATATGCTGTTTTTCATAGCCCATGCTTATAATCTTGATTTCTTTAGCGCCTTTAACTTTGACTGTGTAATTTTGAGGCATATAGAAGAAGACTGGGGTTTCACCAGCATTTCCGATTTGACTAAACTAATAGTTTCTTTTTTTACTTAATTTCATCACCGGTCGCTGAAAGTTAATCAGCTTCTGTTGAAAATCTGCAGGAATTTTTTGACAGATAGATGTTCGGCGCCTTAACAATAATCCACTACAACGCATGAATCTGTCGCACCAGCCACGACTATCTTTAAAAATTATTTTCTCTATTCCAAGGGACTTGGCAATTTCTCCGGCTTTCAATTGCATGGATTGTCAAGTGATGGGTAATCCTTTTGTGTGTGTCTCCATTAAAAAACATATCACAGCTTCGTCGACTTGTGGAAATCTTCCTTTCTTAGGCCCTGTAAAGCACTTGGTTGTTGCTTTGCATGAAAATATGGAATTGCGATCATTTCCTCCAACGACGAACATTTACTTCACTAATGTCAAAATGTCAACCTGCAGCTTCCATGTTCTTTTGCATTTGTAGTACAATCTTTTTGACATTTTAATCTGCAATAAGGGATCAAAATTAATGAAATACAGTAACTCCACTTACGTACTTTCGAAGATACAAACAAAACTTCCTAGTTTTCGCTGAGTGAGCTCCACTATAATGAAATAACGGTGGTGGCTTCACATTTTGAAAACACGTGAAATCACCCATGCCACTTTATTCTCCATTGGAATTGGAGAATGCAATAACGGTCAAACTTGGAGACGGGGTTTCCACGTAAAAACAAAATGTGTGGTGCTGTGCAAAGCGCGGGAAAATTCAAAAAAAAAAAAAGGAAAAAAAAAACCTTCAAAAAACTGCGATTGTAAGATGCCATCAATTCTAAGATGCACCCCATTTTTAGAGATGTTTATAGGGGAAAAAAGTGCGTCTTAGAATCGAAGAAATACAGTAATAATCAGAATAAAAATAAAATAATAATTATAAAATTAAAAAATAACTAATAAGAGAAAAGCAAATGAACAGCCTGTGCATTTCCCTCCTTCCATATGTATCCAGCTGACCTTTGAATTTCCTCAAACTGTCAGCCTCTACCACCCATGTAGGTAACTTATTCCAGTAATTTATAATTTGCTGGCTAAAATAAAACTTCCTGCAATCCAGTCTAAACATCTCCTCCCGTAACTTGAAATTATGGCCCCTTGCTCTAGAATAATTTATAACCATGAAAATTTCATCCTCATTCATTTTGCATATGCCTCTCACAGCCTTAAACACCTCAGTCAAGTTTCCTCTAAGGTGCCTAGTTTTCAAACTCTGCAACCCACATACTCAAAATCTTTTCTCATATGGATGCCATTTTGCCGATTTCACCAAGCGAGTTACCTATCTTTGGACCCTTTCAAGAAGCACAATGTCTTTCTTTAGGTGCAGTCTCTATACTTGAACACAGTATTCCAAGTGAATTGATCTAACAATAGCCTTATATAATGGGATTATGACGTACTTATCTCTACTAGCAATTGTTCAATAAATCATCGATAGGACACCATGGACCTTCCTTGCAACCATCTACAATGCTCGGAGAACTTCACATCTGATCGTATCATAATACCCAAGTCCCTTTCCTCCACCACCGGCTTTAGTTCAACCCCGCCAAGTGTAAAGTTATTTTGGGGTTACTTTTCCCCAGGTGCAATACCTTACACTTTGTGGATTAAAGCATAGCTGCCATTTTTCTGATCATCCCTGAAGTCTATCTAGGTCATTCTGAAGAAGCTCTGCTTGGTGGCGATCATTAACTGTTCCACCAATCTTTACATCATCTGCAAATTTAGACATCACGCCTTCTATCCCTTCATCATGTCATTTATGAAAATCAAAAACCTGTGTTAGCAATTTTATTGAGTCTAACTTTTTTTTTAGTGTTTTACTTACCAGACTGAACTTTTTTTCTTTTTGAATGCTCTGCCCCATCCCTATTTTCCCCATAAGCCCTGTTGTTTTTATTGCGCAAAATACCATAACGCAGAGATTTTTAGGAACACATGGACCATGTTATAGCAGAACTTACTGTATTTTGAAAATGGACATCAAAGGATCTGCTACTTAGACATTCTGGATGAATTTTATTTGGCCTCATACACTTAATCTACGTAGATCTTAAGGGAACCCACATCACTACATGCCATCATATTCTTTTTTGACATCAAGGAAAATCATGACTGGTTGACTATTCTGAATATTTGTTTCTGATTTAATTATGATCTATCTTTGTGAACACCATATTGATTTATACTCAATAAGTGATGTGCTTTAAGGAACAACATCAGTAAAACAGATTTGTAGCATAGCTTAAAGTTTCAAGAAAATGGCAAATTATGATCACCATAGCTTTTAAGAAAGTTCCATTTCTCAAAAGCTATACACAGCAAATTCTAAATGGTAAGCATTCAAGGAAATAATTGTGGAAGCTACTAGACTTTTCATTCCAATTAAGAATTTTTTTTTTGTTAGTTGTTGGTGCATCGGCTTCTGTGGCCATAATGCACCTCCCAAGGCGGGTTTGTTTGATGTTTGTTTGTTATTTGGAGCATTAGCAACTAAGGCCATATTGCTCCGGGATATGCGGTGATCATTCCCTGACCTTTCCACATCCTCCCTATTTGGTGGTGACGGGTTCGAACCCCAGTCTAATCAAGAAGTGTGTGCTATGCACTGCTGCTCCTTCCCACCTGGCTACGGAGGCGCCTCCCGAGGTGGGATTCGAGCCCGCGAACTTTGGGTTGCCAGGCAGGCACTTTACCCACCCAGCTAGCCCAGTCGGCCGATTAAGAAATACTTGAAGGTTTAAGCCTAAATGGATGTCATCTGACATCCATTTAGTATGAGACTCATGGCAAAGAAGAAAAATGCATGGCATGCATATAAATTATCAGGTGACACAGAAGCCTATGGTAGATATAAGCTATTCTGTAATCAAGTCACAAAGAAGGTCAGGCAAGCGAAGGCAGATTACAAGAAATCTTTAGCAAAGGATGCTAAGAAAAACAGCAAGGACTTCTTTATTTATATAAACTCTAGAAAGAAGGGGATGAATCAGATTCGTCCATTTATTATTGATAATTTGACTGTTGATGATCCTGCTCAGATACCTGACAATCTGAATGAGTATTTTGCATCTAGAGTCATACATGAGGAGCTATTAAGGGAAGAGAATGCCAGAAGTTTATCAAACTGTAACAGGCTGCTTAATGATTTTGTAATAACTGAGAGCAAAGTGGAGGAGAAATTGTTGAATTTAAACATAAGAAAAGCACCCGGGGTGGATGGGATCTATCCAGTTATATTAAAGGAGGCAGCAAAGGAAGTAAGCAAACCCTTAGCACTAATTACGAGAGCATCCTTGAACTCAGGGGAAGTCCCCGCAGACCGGAGATGTGCAAATGTATCCCCAATTCATAAAGGGTCACACGAGTAATTACACACCAGTTAGTTTAACTTCTGTTCAAGGGGAAAATAATGGAGTCACTGGTTAAAGAAGCCCTGTAGGTTCATCTAGACAAAACTGCAGTAATAATTCAGACACAGCATGGGTTTGTTAAGAGAAAGTCTTGTCTGACAAATCTGATTTGATACTATGATGTGGTTACAAAGGAATTGGTTGCAAAAAATAATTTTGATATCATATACATGGATTTCAGGAAAGCTTTTGAAACTATTGTGCATGGAAGACTACTGTACAAATTGAAGCAGTATGGTAGTAGCAGTAGAGGCAGAGGCATACGATGCAAGAAAGCAAGCTTATACAGCATCAGCCAAAAAAAAAAAAACCCTTCCCATTTCACTCATCCATTCACTCAAAATATTTGTTTAGTATTAAGGGCAAGTTGCTACAATGGATGAAAGGGTGGTTGAGTGGGAGAAGAGAGAATGGTAATCAATGGACGTTGTTCTTCATGGACTAATATTATTAGTGGAGTCCCGCAGGGTTCAGTGTTGGACCCACCATTGTTTTGTATAATTATCAATGATATTGATGATGGTATATCAGGCTTAATGTTGAAATTTGCAAATGATACAAAGGTTGGCAGGGTTGTTAATGCCAGTAATGACAGTGTGCTAGTGCAACAGTATCTAGAAAAGTTGGGCAGATTGGCTGAGAAGTGGCAAATGAAGTTTAATATTGACAAATGCAAAGTACTGCATATGGCTAGAAGTAACCCCAGAGAAACGTAACAACTGTGTGGTACTACACTGACGGAGGTAGAAAATGAAAAAGACCTGGGAGGATCTTTTTCATTTTTCTTTTTCAAATTGAGGAAAGACAGTTATAGAATAGATGTGCAGGAATTTGCCTTTAGCCAGAGGGTAGTTGATTGCTGGAACAAAATTCCATCTGTCGTTGTGGAAGCTGATAGCTTAAATAAATTCGAGGAGGAACTGGAGGACAAACCTTTAGATGGAATGGATGCATGAAATTTTTTTTTTTTTTTTTTTTTTTTTGGCTAATGCTACATAAGCTTGCTTTCTTGCATCATATGCCTCTACTACTACTACAAAGTTATACAAAGCAAATCACATAATTTTGAATGTCAGCCAAAAATAAATTTTTTATAGTTCCCCCCACTAGACAACTGGTGAGAGTGACAGGATGGCAGTGTATTGACCACTGTTAGGGCACAAGTTTTGTGTAAAAATTCTTGATCATGAAATAATAGATGCCATCAAGATCTGCAGCACTATTTCTTGATTATTTGTAAATCTGTGGGTGAAATCAAAAGTTTAGTCTAGATTGTAGTTCTCTGCTTATACTTTACTTTGGAAAGCGATAACCCAAAGGTATCTTTTAATCTCAGAAGGTTCTGAAATTTTCTGTACTCTACTTGCAATGTAATAGTGGTCATATGATGGTATTTACCACAGAGTTTCCAATCTCATTTCAAGCTGACCCTATGTCAGTGAATCTATTAATGGTTGTGATGTACTGAGCCCATCTAACTTTTGTCTTATGAATCAAGCTCTAGTTCTTATCTCTTACATTAGATTTAAACTGACATTTGTCGGACATTTACGAAAAATATTCTAGTTTATTTTCTTTTTTGTTCAGTGTCACAAGTTTCATTCCACCAACCACTTGGGTGATAGCAATATTTAAAGGATGATTTTGATAACCAGATTTTTGCACCACAGTCAACTACTACAGAAACATGTGAAAGGGTTTGAATATTTCTTTTTTCCACATAACCAAGAGCTATGTTTGCTCAATTTGGTTTAGTGAATTTCAAAGTCATTCTTACATATGTTCTCCAACATTGAGGGGAGGCAGAGTTATTTAACAATTTATAGAGTACTTTATCACTATTTAATGAGTTGTCCAAACTGTCTCATCAATAAGTAAAGATAACACTGGAGAACATATGTTTAAGTCAGTCATGGAATTGGACCTGGTAGAGAGACACACACAGGTGTGAGCACCTGTTTTTAAGCTGCAATAAGTTTTTCAATTAACTGTCCTCTTGCCTAGATGCAGAGCCCACAGAGGATGATTTCCATTAAGGTCATCTAGAATGAAAATAGGAGAGGTCAACTGGTTAACTAATTCATCAAGTATGAAAAGTTATACATTTGATTAGGGGAGGGGAAATAATTAAGCAACCCTTACTATAGTATTGAAGCTGATATGAGCTGCTACTACTTCTAAAGATGTTTGTACAAGTATTTATCTGAATGGAAAACTACATTTAATTACTACTGCTTCCTTCTCCTCTGTGTTCTGAAATGGAAGAAAGCCCATCCTTCCTATATAATACAATAGTACAACTCTTGTATTAATGATCTTGATAAAACACCTCCTGCCTTATACAATACACTCCACACTATGCCTCCCATGGTCTTCCAACGGAAGGATGTCAGAATTCTGAACAATCGATGCCAAGCTCCACATCCTGGCAATATTTCTCCACTTGTTCTCAAAACCTGTGCTCCTGTATTGTTTTGCATTTTTATAATTTCTTATTCCACTGATGTTTATCCCTCTGCTTGGAAATTTGCTCTTGTCCAGCCAGTTCCTAAAAAGAGTGAATCTAGTGAGTATGGGCTTGGCACGCCCAGGGTCCTGAGCTGGATTTCATCATTCTTCTCTTTCTTGGTGATTCCCTTCTACTTTTGACTCTCTCTCTCTCTCTCTCTCTCTCTCTCTCTCTTAGGGTAACTTGGGATTTTTTTTTTTCCTGGTGCAGCATAAGCCTCAGGCTTCCTTGCACTATATGGGTAATTATAATAATAATTATCGCCCCAATGCACTTAACTCTACGGTAGCCAAAGTAATGAAGAAATTCACCAACCACAACCTCTTATAAGATATCCCAAAATCTTCCATCTGATTAATAACTGTTGATAGGGATTACATCAGTGCCAATCTTATGTTACTCATCTTTGGACAAAATCAAAGCAAAAATTTGAAAAAGTGAAGCATTTTCTGTTGACATTTCTAAGGCTTTTTTTTTTTTTTAAATGAAAATCCCAAACATGAGAGGTTGTTATTGGTTTGGATTTTATTGGAGCATTAGCAACTAAGGCTATAATGTGCCGAGACCAGAAAAACATGAGGTATTAGAACCTATAGTACTTAGTACCATACATGGGTTGGAGGTTGAGAAGATGAAAGAAGATATTTGTTGACATTAGACTTGAACTTCTGTAGACTGCCATTTTCAGGATATATATATGAAGGAAGGTTGTTCCAGAAAAGGGCAGTTGAATGAACAAACGAGGAAGATTAAAAGTTGGTTCTGTGAGTTTGAAGTTGGACAGTAAATGGATGTTGGCTGGTGGTGGCACGTGTTTGGTCTGTTTTGAAAGAGTGCAGGAATTATAGAAGCCAATTTAGAAGTACAGTGCCCATGGAAGTATCTGTGGAAAAGGCATGCAGCAGACACAGTACGTCTATGAGACAGAGTGGAGAGACTGTTACAGAAGAGTCATTAATTAACTTAACTGCCGTCTTCTGAATGGAATCTAGAAGCCAGAGAGAGGTTTAAGAGCACCGTGCCACATGTGGGAACAATATTCCATGGTAGAGCAGATCTGCAATTTGTACAGAGTGAACAGCTGTTCGGAAGAAAAGTAACGCCAAGAGCAAAAGAGAAAATCAAGTTTTTTAGATGCAGAGGAAGCAATATTTGTAATGTGCTTGTGCCAAGAGAGAGAAGTCAGGGTAATCCCCAAAAGAGATATATCATCTTGCCTAGAAATTGGAGTGACACCAAAGATGACCATAGGAGCAGAAGTATCCTTTTTTGCAAGATATAAGACAAGACTGAGGTTTAGAAAGATTGAAATCAAGTAAGTTGTCTTTGCCTCACTGGAGAATTACCTGAGATCGGCATTTAAGGAACTGGTAGCGGATATTCGAGAAGTTGAAGCTGATTGAGCAGGGCGCAGTTTCTCAAACTGGAAAGTGGAATGCAATGTGCTATCATCAGAAAAACTATGGTTAGGATTTCCGGTCAAGGGTAGAAGGTCATTAATATACAAGAGGAAAAGAGTGGGGGAAAGAACTGAACCTTGGGGGGACACCAGCATTAGTGGAGAAGTTAGAAGACAGAGGGCCATCTACCATCACCCTCAGTGAGCAGTCAGAGAGAAAACTGGATAACCAATTACAAAAAACACTTTGCAAACCATACAATGGAAGCTTGTTTAGAAGACCTTTATGCCAAACATGATCAAAAGCTTTTGAAATGTCAAGAGCAATTGTTTGTGTTTCACTGAACTTTTCCATTGAATTTGTCCACAAATGGGTAACATAAGCCAGAACATCACCAGTGGATCGACACTGACGGAATCTATACTGGCAATCGTTGATCAGATAAAAGGTTTCTAGATAGTTTAAGAGTTGGCGGTTAATTGATTTCTCCATTACTTTAGAAAGAGTAGAAGTAATTGCAATGGGACGATAATTGGATGGAAGGGATATCACACTTTTTAGGAACTGGCTGGATATGAGCAAATTTCCAAGCAAAGGAAAAACACCTTTGGAATAAGAAAACAAAAAAAGCGGCAAAGAACAGAAGTAAGTTCAGGTGTGCAGGTTTTGAGAGCAAGTGGAGAAATACCATCAGGACCTGGAGCTTTCTTAGCATCAAGATTGGTCAGAATCGTTCTGAATCCTTTTGATGGAAGACCACAAGAGGCATTGAATGGGACATGCTGCAAATGGTGGGAAGTGTTTTACCAAGATCATTAATACATGAGTTGGAAGAAAAATGGGATCCTAGCAGGTCAGCTTTATCCTTGGTTGAAGTGACAATAGAACCACCTGGTTTTGAAAGAGGCTTGTTTGTTTGTTTGTTATTTGGTTTTTAGGAGCATCAGCAACTAAAAGGCCATATTGCTCCGGGATATGCGGTGGTCATTCCCTGACCTCCGTATCCTCCGTATTTGGTGGTGACGGGCTCGAACCCCGGTCTAATCAAGAAGAGTGTGCTACGAACTGCTGCTCCTTCCCACCTGGCTACGGAGGCACCCTTTGACAGAGGCAAGAGCAGAGATGGGCAAAAGTAATTGCCCATCTCTGTAATTAGTAATTGCAAAAGCCTCAGCATCTCAACTGGCTGAGTCTGTGTGACTAGAAAACAGAAGCCAGCTGGAGTTGTGAACATTAAAATCATCAAGAAAAATTACCCCACTGTTAGGAAAGTTGGACTGGAGACAGTCAAGTTGCAATGAGAGGAAGTCAAAGAGTTCCAAATGATTAGTGGAGTTGGGAGAACATTAAAGACAACAGATGAATTTGAAAGAATGAGGTAGAGAGATTTTAAGCCAGAGAAGATCGAAAAGAGGAGATTCCAAATTACCAAGTCTCTGACATGGAATATCGGAATGGACATATGCACAAGTACCACCTTTGAGGCAAAAGGAATCATACAATGAATTGATTGTGTTTGGCATAAAGGTAATTTTATAGCTAAGTATTTTTTGCAATTGGGTATCCAGTTTTGCATTTGAATGCTCACTGTGAGTGATGGTAATTGGTGTTCTGTCTTCTAATGCTGATGTTATCCAAGGATCTGAATGTAATTCAGATTCAGTTCTTTCTTCCATTTTTTTCTTCTTGTATATTTATTGATTCTCTTCCACCGACTGAAAATTCTATCTGGAGTGTTGCTGATGATAGCACACTATATTCCACCTTCCAGCTTAGGAGATCCTGCCTTGCACAAAGCCTCAAATTCTCAAATATCCAATACAAATTCCTGAAATGTTCATCTTCAGGCACTTCTCCAATGGAGCAATAAAAGTACAGATAAAAGACTGGAATGAAAATAAATGAAAAATTCACATAACTGCTGTAGAAATTGGAGGGTGTGGTATCATGGGCAAGTAACCGATATGGAGAAAGGGATGGCCAAGTAGGAGAAGACAGAGTGCTTATCAACAGATACTACTCTTCGTCGACTAATTTGCAGAGTCAACCAGGGTTCAGCGGTGGGTCCAATGTACGCTACTACAAAGAGATGAGTAAAAATTAGGCAGATGGATGGGCTGAAAAAAGGCAACTGAAGTTTAACACTGACAAATGCAAGGCACTGCATATGGCAGCAGTAATTCCAGATTAATGTACCAACTGTGTGGTACTACACTCAAGAAAATGAAAAAGACCTGGGGGTAATTGTGGAGTTAGATACGAAGTTCTCTGAACAGGACAGAGAGGCTGCAGGGCTAGTTCAAGTGGTTTTATTAATGACAGACAAGAATTTTTTTTAGCAGAGATCACAAGGTGATAATCCCATTGTATAAGGCAATATTTAGGCTGCCTCTTGAGTACTGCACACAGGTCTGGATGTCTCATTAGGAAGGATGTAGATCTACTGGAATGGGTGCAGAGAAGGGCAACAAGGTTAGCGAAGAGAACAAAAGGGTGCTCTTAGTAGGAAAGGCTTCAGTTCTGCAAATTGCAGCATCTGGAGCCTAGTCAGCACTTGTAAGGTGATATGATTGAGGTGTTTAAGGTTTTGTATGGATTTGATGGCACTCTTCCTCTTGCTCAGACTACACAGGGGAGGGATTCAAATTGAGGAAGGATGGTTGTAGGATAGATGTGTGAAAGTTTATTCTCAGCCAGCAGATGGTTGATTATTGGAATAAACTTCCATCTATTGATGTGGAAGTGGTCTTCCACATCTAAATAAATTCTGAGAAGAACTCGACAAATTACTGGAGGAACTGGACACAGTGATGTAGTGAATTCCCTACCCTGACTGATATCAATTAACTGTATAAGTCTGCTTCCTTTCATTATTTTCCACTAATAATACTAATACTTAGTTAATTTCAATCTCATTTCACAAAAAAAAGGAGCGTACTACCATTATGCTCATTTTCAATGACACTCATATATCTAGACAAGGGATCACAAAATCAGGCCACCAGACCAGTATACAGTACTCAAGGTGCAGCCTAATCATGGCATTCCAAAGGGATAATCACCTTTTCTCTGCTAGCAATGTTTCTATATATCACAGTACTCAAGGTGCAGCCTAATCATGGCATTCCAAAGGGATAATCACCTTTTCTCTGCTAGCAATGTTTCTATATATCATTGACGAAGCTCCACGAGTTGTTCTTTTAGCCTGTCTGCCCAATTACCTCCAGGTCTTTTTCATTCTCTACTACCCTGAGTGTAGTACCAGAGAATTAGTATGTTATTTGGGATTACTGCTACCCATATGCAGTACTTGGCATTTGTCAATGTTAAACTTGAACTATTTCTCCACCAGTCGGCCTAATTTTTCTAGATCTTGTTGCAGTAGACTACTTTGATTATTCATTAACTACCCTGCCAATCTTTGTATCATCTGAAACTTAGCCATTACACCTGATTATATCTTTATCAATACCATTAATAAATATTGAAAACAACAATGGACCCAGCATTGAACCCTGGGGAGCTCCACTAATAACAGTCCATAAAGCACAGTGCCCATTGATAACCACCGTATTCTCCCACTCAACCATCCTTTTATCCATAGCGGTAAATTGGCCTTAGTGCCACATTGCTCCAGTTTATACAGCAGTCTTTTATGTGAAACAGTATCAAAAGCATTCCTGAAATTCAAGTATATGATATGAAAATTAATTTTTGCATTCAGTTCCTTGGTCACTGCATCATAGTAACCTATCAGATTGGTTAGACAAGACCACCCCTTAATAAATCTATGCTGTGACTGCAGCATAGTTGTATTCCTCTCTAGATGGACCTACATTATTTCTTTAATCCGTGACACTTTATTTTCCCTAGAACAGATGTTAAGCTAACAGGTCTGTAATTATTTATGCCACCTTTTGATCCCCTTTGTGAATTGGGGATACATTCACACACCTCCAGTTCATGCATCACCTCTTCTGAATCCAAGGATATTATCATGATTATGGCTAAGGGTTTGCTTACCTCCTTTGCTGCCTCTCTTAATATAATTGGATATATCCAACCCACCCAAGGCACCTTTTTTTATTTTAGGCTTCAGCAATTTCTCTGCCACTTTTTCTTTAGTATGACAAAATAATCAAGATTTATCAAGAGTTTGATAAACTTCTGGCATCCCTACCTTAAAGAATTCCATGTGTGAATGTACGAGGGGTGATCATTTAATTTGCAGACTCGTGCAGGATTTTATGTTTACTGCATGAATTTTCCATAAATGCCACTAGAGATGCTCTACCTGATTGCTACTGAGCAAATTTTGTGTGTGCAAGCCAGTACTTATCAAGCTAGTGAGTATTGAGTGAAGAGTTTTTTTTTTTAGCAGCATGTCACTGATGATTGTTTTGAAGAAGGTATCACATTGGACATAAAGAATGAACAGCGATATGTGATTTGTTATTGTGTCAGATGGGGCTTAAATGCACCGGAAACAGTCAGAGATGAATGAAGTGTATAGTATTGAGCGTCTTGGTAGGATGGCCATAAATAAATGGCCCAAGTGATTCAGTGAAGGCCATGAGTCTGCTGCTGATGACCCAAGAATTGGTCAGCCTTCCTCCTCAACAACTCCTGAGAAAATTGCAAAAGCCCCACGAAATCTTGAATTAAGACAGGCAAATTACACTTCTTTCCATTTCATACGGTAGTGCTCACAATATTGTGAAAGATCACCTGAAAATGCTGTGAATCTGTGCCACTGGATTCCACACGATTTGACTCCAGAACAAAAATATCAAAGTGTAGACTTGTACAAAGCTTCAATCGTTTTGAAACACACGGTCAAAACTTCTTAAATTGAATAGTGACTTGTGATGAAACTTGGATTTTTCACTATGATCCAGAGACAAAACAACGATCGAGTAAGTTAAAGCATTCTGATTCACCAATATCTAAGAAATTGAGCTTCTCGTCCAGCTGGCAAACAAATGGTTCTTGTGTTTTTTGACATAAAGGCATTCTTGTTACACATTTTGTGCCTTGTGGAACAACTATAAATACGGAGGCATACTCTGAGGTTCTCAGAGCCAAACTTTACCGCATCATTTGTGAGAAAAGTAAGAACTTCATGTTGTGAAGTAGTTTCTCCATCAAGACAATGCCAGGCCCCATATGACTAATATTGTGCAGCCAGTCATTATGAGTCATTCAGAGATAGGCACTGAGGTCCTGCCACATCCCCCCTTATTCCCCAGAGTTAGCCCTGTGTGATTTCTTCCTGTTTTCAAGTCTGAAGAAAGCTCTGAAAGGCACGTGTTTTGCATCCGACAATGATGCTTGCAGAACCTCAGCGGAAGCACTTCGCAGTCATTCGAAAAATGGCTTGCAAGAAGCATTTAATATGTGCGTATGACGGTTGCGAAAGTGTATAAAGTTCAAGGGAGAGCATTTTGAGAAGGAGAAATCCACAGAAGATTCAGATGATGACAATTAAGATCTTGCACCACTCCACAGATTAAATTATCACCCCTCGTAGATGCAAAATTCCTATTCACTTTCTCAGCAACCTGAGCAGGGTCGACAGTTAAACCACCAATATCAAGTAGCCCAATGTAATTGATCCCTTCCTTCTACTATTAATATACACACAGAAGTCTTTGTTACTGATGTTCTTTGACATATACTTCTCATAATCTGCCTTAGCTTGCCTAACCTCCTTTGTGACTTGATTATGGATTAGTCTATATCTACCATAGGTTTCTGTATCACCTGATAATTTATATGCATCCCAAGCATTTTCCTTCTCTGTCACAAGTCTCATCAGTTCATTTGACATCCATTTAGGTCTAAGCACTTTGAACATTATTTCTTAGTTGGTAAGAAAATCTCAGTAACTTTATGATTATTTTCCTGAATGCTTTCCATTCAGAATTTACTGCTGGTAACATCAACAGTTCATCCCACTGTAGTAGCCTTTGTGAAATCAAAAACCTTTCCCTTTTTCCTTGATGGTAGTTACCTCTAAGTAAATCCGACTGTGATTGATCACTGCCACCTAGTGGTTCTTTTATCTGCAGATCCTTAATGCATGAAGAATCACTGCTGATAATCAGATCAAGGGTATTTCTCTCACTTGTTCCTCTAACATGCTGCTGTAAAAAACAATCATTTAATAAATCCACAAAATGTCTTACTAGTGCACGAGTGACCAACTCACAAATTCTAGTCAACAACTGAAAAATTAAAATCCCCCATTTTATGACATCCTGATTTACTGGCCCTCTATTTCTCTGTATAGTTGTATGGTATACTCATCACAGTCATTAGGCCAATAGCACACTCCTACTCACAGTTTTATTTTCTCAGTGTTTATGTCACACTAAATTGACTCAACATTGCTCTGGGCATCCATTTTGACTGGATTTACTACCTCAGATTTAACATGCTTTTTAACTAAGGGCATAATCCCTCTTTCCTACTGTCTTGCGTGTCCGTTCTGTATGCATTGTGCTCACCATATTCAAATTCAGCATTGATTATGTCTGAGTGACACCATATCTCTGATATCCCTACCATGTCTGCATTTGATGACTTAATCAGCACTTCAAATTCATCAAATTTATTTATAATGTTGCTAGCATTAGTGTTTTTACTCTTAGTTACCCTAATACAGCCCATGTATTTAATTGTTCAATGACGGCTCACTGCTGTCTGGCTTGAAATCCCCGACACCTTGCTTTCCAAGCTGCTGCTGCATGTTAAAACAGAAGCAGTGCAAGAATTTAACCTCTGCCTGTATGTTGATTCTTAGTCTATTAATCTGGGTATCCCCCAACAAGTTAGCAGTTTTCTGACCTGCCCATCACTACCTCAATAGCCATAGCAAATATTCTTGCATCCTTTTTATATTAAACGTATTCCATCCCTGCAAAAACAGTCTCTATTGTTAACAGCACAGACCACACTGAAAAAAATTCTACCCCACAAGCTTTGCACATTCCCTCCAAGGCTTAATTGGCTGACAAGGCTTTTTAAAACATGTACTGCCTCCTACTGTGACTGGGCAGAATTGTAGACACTTTCAAATTCAATCCTAATTCACGGCTTTTTTTCAACAGTGAAGTGGCCTGTACTTGTTAAGTAAATCCGCTGGTCTTCTACTCTTAATATCATTAGTGCCAATGTGTACAACAATATCACCTTTTGTGCCCTTAAAAGATGATATCTGCTCTACAACATCATCAACCTTTGCCCCTGGCAGACATACACTGGTTCTGTTTCATCTATCCTTTTTACACAACATGTTTCCCATTTCCCCTGACAATAGAGTCACCGACAACTACTAGCTCCTGCAGGACCAGCGAATTCTGCCTTGGGGGTTGCTACCGTCTTACGCAATGATCACATGCAAGCTCTGGTGTTGATGTGGGCAGCTGAGAGCTTGATGGGCCCCTCAATTTAGATCCTTCGAGGGCATCCACCCTGTCCTTGAAGCTCTTATATAGGCCCATAACAACGCTGAGTTGTCGCCTGATTTCCTCACACTACTTACATTGCGCATACACAAAGACATTCCCTTTGGCAGTATCATGTTCCGCACCTGATTGCTCCAAAAACATCAAACAAGCAGTGCATTTTAAAAGGCTGTGATTCAAGAGCAACTGCCCCCCCCCCTCAGTTCTCCCCTGAGCCACACCACTCCCATTAGTTCGAGCCTTTTGCTTTGCTGCTCTGAGTCATGATTTCGATTCAATTTCAATAAAATTTCAATACAAAATTATAACCCTAAACTTATATCCCAATGCAGTTATAACACTATATATATATTTTTTTTTTCCAGTATCGAGTATTATGGCTGAGTTTCTTTATCTAACTTTCGTTATTCCGTTATATTCAGTTATTCCGTCTTATTACACTTATCCTTTTTGCACAATATATTTTCCATTGACAATAGAGTTGCCAACAATAACTACCTCCTGTGGGCCAACACATTCTGCCTTGGGGATTACCACTGTGTTGGCTGATGCACAAGTGTGAGCTCTGAGGTTGAGATGGGCAGATGAGAACTTGATTGAGCCCACCATTTTAATTCCTTCGAAGGCATCCACCCTAATCTTTTAGCTCTCATAAATGCTCAAGAGAATGCTGGGTTGGCACCTAACTTCTTCTCATTATCTGAACACACACATACACAAAGGCATACTCCTTGGCTGTATCACATCCTGTTCCGGTAGGGTCCACAAACATTGCACAAGTAGTGCATTCATTAAGCAGTGATTTGCAGGAGAATTTCCCCCTTCAGTTTTTCATCGAGCCACAGCTCTAAAGCTACTGTGAGCCCTGCTGTTTTGCTGCTATAGTCTGGGGCATGATTTCTGTTTAATTTCAATTTAATTTGACAATACTACACTAAGCTAATATATACCTAAATGCAATAATATGTATTACACTATCCAAGTTATGTTGTACATTATGTTATCAAGTTCACTTTATATATTACGCTATACCACTGCATTTGCCAAGTTTTAAATTAGTCACAGCTTTACTAAAAGTAAGCTATTTCTTAGCTAAAAAAAAAAAAAAAAAAAAAAAAATGCCAACCTATGTTACTAGAACCTTTTATATACTTATTTATCACAATTAAAACCCTAACACGAAAGTTAGTACTCACACTAGCGAAAACATTAGTTAGGTAAATATACTTTCAGTATTAGTTAGGTAATGCTAAATGTATATTTATCTTCTCATATCTGTTTACTTCACATTTACAAATATACGTAACAAGAAAAATATTTTGGTGAATAAACTACATTATATTTTATGTTTGGGGCTACCAATGTGTTCACGGCACCACTAAGAAGTTTTGTTGGTGTGACAGAAGTCACACAACTTCTTTTTTATTTTTTCACGCTAATTTTTCTTTTTTTAATTATGGGAACATCACTGGTTCTGTTCTGATAATTCACTAGCATCATTTGTTGACACAGCAAATTCCAAACGTGAAAAAACGTGAAAAACATGAAGTAGTTGTGGCTATGATGAATCTCTAATTTCCTAACAATAATCATATATACTGGAGAAATCAGAATGTGGCAGTCTGTTACTGTATTGTTCAAAAACATAAAATGCAACCCACTGATGTGACATTTCATCATTTCTGTTTCAGATCAAGTACGAGAATAGTGTACATTCTGAAGCAAAGATTATTTATTTTGGAAAGTTACACTAAATATCAGTTATAAAGGATCCAAAAAACAATTATGGCAAGCTGGAATGTAGTGTACAGCATCATTAAGAAGACTATCTTTTTTAATGAGACAATCAACAGTAAGCATAATATACAAATCATTAAAAACACATGTTTTTCATGATTTGTGTATTTCTGTTTCACAGGCAGAGGAATACAAGGATTACGGCCACCAAGAAGTTAAGATTTGGTCAAATCATTTTCTTTCAATTGATACCGAAAAGGATACTGTTCATTGAAATCACCCTCATTCATTCAAAGAGCTAAGGTTGCAATTCAGCATGCAGTATATGCCATATTATATATATATATATATACATATATATATATTTTTTTTTTTTTTTTTTCGTTAGTTGTTGGGGCATCGGCTTCTGTGGCCATAATGCATCTCCCAAAGTTTTTGCATTTTACTCTGATCCAAGTCTGAGGGGGGATTCTAACCCGCAACCTTTGGGTTGCCAGGCAGGCACTTTATCCACCTGGCTAGCCCAACTGGCATATTATTATATACATTTCTACGGCCTCTACCAAAATTAGCATCATATCACACTATCTTCAGAAAATCAGTATAAAACAGAGTACTGCATCATTTAAAACCACCTTATTTCTCGGAGGTTAATTAAGCATGACAAACCTCTCAAATAGCTAGATGGCAAAAGAAGCAATATTATCTGCCACTCTACTACAATTTAAGTTTGGTAATGAAATCGTGGGTTAGACCTCAGCTTTTGCAACAAACAGCAGCACAAAGGACTGATATTCAAGAGATGATTACCAGCCAAGAGATGATAAGCAGCCGATTATTGAAGTGGCCTATAGTGATTTTTCTGCAAAAGAAGTATTTTAAAACTATTTTCTTTTCATAAGCAAATAATAATCAGATATTTAGCAAAATGTCAAGAATTACTTGCAAGACAATAATTCACCTCGGCAAAAACTGTCTATTACAAATGATCATGTGGTGTGAGCTGTCAGCTGTAACAAATGACTGCTTGCTCTTTGCAAAAAGTACACATCTTTTCCAAAGTCACCACTATTTATTCAAAGATCTTGAAGCTGCAGACAATAAATATTGCCAGCCGGGTATGTAAAGTGCCTGCCTGGCAACCCAAAGGTCCCGGGTTTGATTCCCGCCTCGGGCTTGGATCAAAGTACTGCAAAACCTTGGGAGGTGCATTATGGCCACAGAAGCCTATGCGCCAACAACTACCAAAAAAAAAAAAAAAAACAATAAATATTGTGATGTGCTGTTGTACACTGAAATGCTTGAGTTGAGGAAAAAACACCAGAAAAGTTCTCTAGTCTTTTTTTTTTAAGGTCAAACAAATTCTATATTGCATTCTGTGATGACATGTACTGACAAATTTTGTCCCTTAACATATTTCACTATTAAACTGAATGAACTTAATTTAAAACAGAATTTAAAAATAATAAAAAATAAATAAAAATAAAATAATAATCTCCAAGATAACAGAAGCTCGGTGAGTTCCTTCAAAGACAAAGTAAATGATGTACAGATCAATCATTTGACAAAATGGTCTGTCACATTTCTCTAATTACCTGATGGCGAAAACCGTTAGTCCAGAAAAATTTGATAATTTTTCTTTTGCTACACACCTTGAAAATGAGAGAATTCCAAAAGTGAGAGAATTCCACCCCAATTCACAAAGGAGGATCAAAGGGCGACACAAGTAATTATAGACCTGTTAGTTTAACTTCTGTTCCCGGAAAATTAATGGAGGCACTGGTTAAAGAAGCACTGCAGGATCATCTAGACAAGCCTTCAGTTATAGCTCAGACACAGCATGGTTTTGTTAAGGGGAAGTCTTGCCTGACCAATTTGATTGGATACTATGATGCAGTCACAAAAGAACTGGATGCAGGGAATAACTTTGATATTATATACTTGGATCTTAGAAAGGCTTTTGATACTGTTGCACATGGAAGACTGCTGCACAAAATGGAGCAGTGTGGCATTGGAGGCAAATTGCTGCTATGGATAAAGGGGCGGTTGAGGGGGAGAAGACAGAGTGGTAATCAATGGACACTGCTCATCATGGACTAATGTTATTAGTGGAGTCCCTCAGGGTTCAGTATTGGGTCCATTATTGTTTTCTGTATTTATAAATGGTATTGATGATGGTATATCAAGCTTAATGTCCAAGTTTGCAGATGATACGAAGGTTGGCAGGGTTGTCAAGGACACTACTGACACTATGCTACTGCAACAGGACCTGGAAAGGTTGAGCAGATGGGCTGAGAGGAGGCAAATGAAGTTTAACATTGACAAATGTAAAGTACTACATATGGGAAACAGCAACCCCAGAGCAACGTATCAACTCTGTGGTACTATGCTGACAGTGGTAGAGAATGAAAGGGACCTGGGGGGGGGGTTGTGCAGGCAGATATGAAGTCCTCTGAGCAGTGCAGACGGGCTGCAAGAGTAGCTCATGGTGTATTGTCAATGATATATAGGAATTTTTCTAGCAGGGATAAGGAGGTGACTATTCCCTTGTATAAGGCAATGGTCAGGCCACACCTAGAGTATTGTATACAGGTCTGGAGGCCTCATTTCAAGAAGGATGTAGAGATGCTGGAACGAGTACAGAGAAGGGCAACAAGATTAGTGAATGGAACAAAGGGGTGCTCTTACGAAGAAAGGCTTAAGTTTTGAAAATTACAGTGTCTGGAGACTAGGCACCAGCGAGGTGATCTGATAGAGGTATATAAAGCCTTGAATGGTTTGAGCATGCTCAATGCTGATGGGATTCTTCCTCTTGCTCAGAATAATCACCTGAGAGGGCATAAATTCAAATTGAGGAAGGACAGATGTAGGATAGACGTGAGGAAATTTGCCTTTAGCCAGCGGGTGGTTGGTGGAACAGACTTCCATCCCTTGTCGTGGAAGTTGATAGCCTAAATAAGTTTAAGGCTCAGCTGGACAGATATTTCGAACGAACAGAGGGGTGAAGTGGAAGTGGTTATTTTTTATTATTTATTTATTTATTTTTTTTTTTTTTTTGGCTGATGCTGCATATGAAATCCATTCATTCCAAGTGATGTTTGCAAAACTGCTTGTTCAATTGGAATAAATATTAATGGTTTCCCAACTCAAAGAACTTGAATTAGCAATTGTAAATATCCAATAAAATTGAATTCCAAAAATCCTGTTTAATACCAATATGTTTTTAAATCTTAAATAAGTATACAATTCTGATAAGTGTGGCCTTAGAAAATAGATCCTCTTTCGATTGATTTATTTATTTGAAATGCTTTTCTTGGTGATAAAGCATGCGAAAGCTAAGAACTGATTATAACAGAAGACCTCTTAACCAAATCACCGGATTAACATATGCTCTCCCTTTCCTTTTTAAATATACTAGACTAGTGCCCATGGCATATTGCAGTGTGCCATGGGCACTAGTATCTTGCAGCTAATATAGTACATCACACCTGCCTGTTGAGTTGTATGCTTCCCAAGAGGTCAGTTTGGTATCTGTTCCAAACCACATTAACAACAATAATATTTGTTACTTTAATTAGATTAAGTAATTTGATTAAATTTTATGTAAATTAATGATATATGGGTAAGAAAAGGAAGAATTAATAAAAGTGAGTCTCTAAAAAAATTACTGTCAATTAGGTGTGAGCAAGACAACTGAAAAAGAGTGGAAAAATAAAGAAAGATTTTACAGTGTTTCATTAAAGCCATCGAGTTCTTACCCACTTTAAAACCGAGATATACAGTAGACTGTGCATTCTGGCTTTGGTTCATGCAAAATAACACAACTCCAATCAGCATTCAGAAAGTTTTACAGCAAGTGACAGATGACTTGAATGTTACAAAAAATATGGGTATTCATGTAGTGAGTATTAGCAGGAGAGAACATCTGCCAATCAGCCACCTGCTCAAAAATTTATTGGAGATTTAAGGTCATTTATAAAGAGAGAAAAACTCACTGGAGAACAACTCTACAATATGAATGAAACAGATCTAAATTACAAGATGTTATAATTTAGAGCTAAGTTCAGAGCATGGTATCCACTTGTAGCAATGCAACTGGAACTCAAAAATCAACATTTTAAGTTCTGTAAATCAACTAATCTTGGGGCTTTTAAAAATATAAACTATCCACCTTTACAAGTTTACTAACACTCATAAAAATCAGAATGGACGAACTCTGCATTATTCAAAGAATGTTTTTTTAACAAATTTGTACCGTCTGTAAAGAAACACTTGAAGAAATAAGCTTACCTGAAAAGGCTCTCTTTCTGGATAATACTCATTGTGAGGAACTTAAAGAAGGGAACACAGAGGATCATGATCCATAAAAAAGTATGAATATGTTTTAAGTCAAAATGTTGTTGTTGTTTGTTAGTTGTTGGTGCATCGGCTTCTATGGCCATAATGCACCTCCCAAAGTTTTGCATTTTCTACTCTGATCTCTTGCAATTGCCTTTCAAATAAATGCCCGATTATAAATTATTCACAAAGTATTTAATGGAGAGAGGGAGTTTGATTGTATACATCGATTTACATTGAATCTTTTCTTCTTAAATCTGATTATAAAAGTCTTAATTTTAGATAGTGGAAAACCTCTTGTATATTATTTTCTTCACTTAAAATGTTTGTCAGAGTAGGAGCATCTTGAATTTTAGTTATGGTTTTAAAGGCTGTTTTTCTTTCGTTTGTATAGGCTGGACAGTCTAGTAACAAATGTTTAACTGTTTGTTGCACATGGCACTGATTACACTGAGGCAGTTCTTCGGCTCTAAGTAGATAGGAATGAATAAGATATGTATGTCCTATCTTTAACCTGGCTAGGATTACTTCTTTTTGTATATCTCTTTCGCTGGACTTCCACTTCTTTAAATTTGGTTTAATTTGATAGAGTTTATTATAAGTTTGCTCATTCCATATTTTTTGCCATTGTTCCTTGCTGTTCATTTTGATGAACAGCAAGGCTGTTCATCAAAATGAACAGCCTTGCTCACCTGGCTAGCCCGGTCGGTCTGTTGGAAGTACTCTGTACAAATGTTCCCATATTGGTGCATATAATGTTTTGTACACAGGATCTTTGGAATACACTTTATTTTAGCTGCATAAGATAGTAGGAATTCTTGTCTTCTGAGGTGGAGTGGAGGTTCATAGGTTTCAGCATAGAGACACTGAACCGGAGAAGTACAAAACACTCCTAGGGCTATACGTAGTGCATTATGGTGTATAGGGTCTAACCATCTTAAGGCGCTAGGTCTTGCCGAGCTATATACTGGTACCCCGTAATTGAGTCTGGATCTTATAAAGGTTCTATAAAGATGTAACAAAGTGTACCTGTCTGCTCCCCACATTGTTGCAGATATAACTTTCAGAATATTCAATTTCTTTAGACAGTTTGTTCTAAGACATTTTATGTGATCTAAAAAGGTCAGTTTCTTATCAAGGGTTAGTCCAAGAAAAATTGTGCTGGATGTTATTGGGATTATTTATTTATTTATTTTTTTTTTTTTCTGTTTATACTCCGGCACGACAACCAAGTCAGTGGAGTTTACAATAAATCGTCAATACAAATATTTATCGTATTTGGTAGTCACGGGCTTGAACCCCGGTCCACTCAAGGAACGCGTGCTATGCATTCTCGCTCCTGACCACTGGGCTACGTCAGGCCCAGTGGATTAGTTGATTAGTGGAAAGTGTATTCCAACTGTCTTTTGTTTAGAGAGTCGAAAGCCATTGTTTTGGGTCCATGCTATTACTTTATTGATTGTTGTTTGCAGTTGGCGCTCTATTGTTCGCATGTTTTGCGAGTGACAAGAAATGCTGAAATAATCAACATAAGGTGGGGTATCTATGGTATTTGGTATTTGTTCAGCTATTGAGTTGATTTTTATGGTAAAAAGGGTAGCACTGAGTACTGATGCCTGTGGTACTCCTTCTTCTTGTATAAAAACCTGCGATAGTGGTTAATATTCTAACTTGGAAAGTTTGTTGTTGCAAAAAATTATGCATATATATTGGGAGATGTCCTCTCATCCCAAAGTTATAAATGTCTTTAAGTAATCCATATCGCCATGCATTTTTTATATCAAAAGATATCATTACTGGATGCTGCTTTCTTATGAAGGCATTTCTTATGTTGTTTTCTGCTTTTATCATTAAGTCTAGAGTGCACCTGTTCTTTCTGAAACCACATTGAGCTGTTTAGTAAGTTATGGGTTTCTAAAAACCACATTAATCAGGCATTTACCATTTTTTCAAGTATTTTTCCAAGGCAACTAGTTAAGGCTATTCGGCGATAGTGGATTGGATTTGTGGGATCTTTATTTGGTTTTGGAACGGCTAAGACTATTGCATGACGCCACTGATTTGGAAAGGAATTTTCTAGGTATATCCTGTTATACAACAAGAGTAATGATATCAATGATTACTCATCTAATTGTTGTACCATCATGTATACTATTTCATCTGGACCCGCTGCACTTTGCCTCATCTCTGAAATGGCTTTATGAAGTTCTCTGAGAGTGAAAGGTTGGTTATAGGCTTCTCTACTTTTACTGGAGAAATTTAATTTATGTTTCTTTATTTGCTTTATGTTTTTGGAAAGCTGGTTCATAGGAGCTATTGCTTGATATTTTTTCAAATGTTCTACCAAGAGCATTGGCTATGCCTTCAGGCTTTGATATATCTTTTCCATTCCATTTTATAAAAGGAGCAGAAATTCTTTGGTATTTGTTGTTTATTTTATTTATTTTGTCCCAAACCTTCCTGTTGTCTGTTTTGCTAGTAATTGTAGATGGGAAACGAATCAAAGATTCTTTTTTACTGATCTTAGTAATGCGTCTAACATTTGCCCTTTCTTTTTTGAAATGTATCACGTTAGTTGTGGTAGGGTATCTTTGGAAATTATTCCATGCCTTGTTTTTCCTCTTGTTTTTCTAAAGTACATTCATTGTTCCACCACGGCTTTGGATGTATGGGAAACTTTGAAGAGGTTTTTGGTATTGTTTGTTCTGTTGCATGGAGGAGTTTATCAGTTACATATTTCACTGCAGAGTCAATTGAAACCTGTTGTATTTGTTGTTCTTCTAATATGGCCAGCTGCTTATATCTTACCCAATTCACTTTATCTAATCTCCACTTTGGAGTTCGTTCCGGTTGACAAGGGGTCGGTTTGTTTGAAGTAATCTTTACTGGAAAATGATCGCTACCTAGTGGATAATTGTGAACTGCTCACTCCAGTAGAGGGTATAATGATGGAGTGCATATGGAGAGATCTACTGCTGTACTAGTTCCTGTGGATAGACGTATATATGTCGGTGTACCATCATTTAAGAGTATAAGATTGAGCTTATCTAGTAGTTTTTCTATAATTTGATCTCTTTTATCAATGTTTTCATTTCCCCACAGAGGATGTTGGCCATTCATATCTCCCATGATTAATAAAGGAAGTGGTAGTTGGACTACCAGGTCTTCTAGATACCTTATATCTTGGTTTGGTGGCAGGTACATGGAGGCGATTGTTATATGATAGTTTACTGCAATTTGTACTACTATGACCACTAGATTAGTTTGCAAAGGAACCTGGGTAGGTATACTGGAGTTTACTAAGATTGCTACTACTCCATGTGTTGTACTGTTGATAATCCTGTCCTTTCTGTACATACTGTAATGTTTTAGTGATATTTTATTCTGAGGTTTAAAGATATGTTTCTTGCAAACAGACTAATTGGATTGTATTGTGATAGGAGATCATGGATATCTTCAAAATTGCTGTGGAATCCTCTACAGTTCCAATGTAAAAATGTATTCATTATTTGTTTTCTTGAGGTTGTTGGCTTAGGGTTCTCTGTTTTTGGTCTTCTTTTTTAGGGAAGTATGGCTTTCCAGTATCCATCTCTTCCTCCTCTGCAAAAATTTCTAGTATTGTTTTCTTCCATCTGATTCTTTTCTTCTACTTCCATGTTGTCCATTTTATTCCCATTTACTTCAGTGGTTCTATCTTGTTTTGTGGATTTGCTGGTTTCTCTAGTTGGTGGTATCATAATGGGTGTGTTTATTGCCTGTTCTGCTTTTTGTTTTGGTTTTGGGTCAATAAGCAGTGAGCGTGCCCAATCTGAAATAGACTTTTTTTTGGTGGGACTATTACTTCTGTCTGTGTTTCTACTGTTTTATAAGTTTGTGTTACTTGTGCATAAGATGGTCTATTTGTTCGTTGTGGCTATATTGGTCTTTTAGCTTCTTGATGTGTTACATTGTTTTCCACTTTATATTTCTGTATTCTTTTTTCTCTCTTCCACTCTTCACATTCTTTCGAGTAGGCATTATGTTCTCCTCTGCAGTTGGGACATCTTGAATTTTGTGCTGTACAGTCTTGTTGGGTATGTTCTCATGACCTGCATTTTGCACAGATAGCGAAACTTCTGCATACTGCTTGAGAGTGTCCATACTTCTATACTTAAAACTTCGGACAGGATTTGGAATGTATGGTCTTTACTTCTTTATTTAATAATATCCTCTACATCTATTTATGCAGTTTAGTGGGCAGTTTAGATATCCAGCTTTTACAGTTTTTGGAGTGTTGAAGGTCAGAATTATATTCCTCGTTGGGATAATTTCTCCATCTCTTTTAATTGTTATTCTTTTGACTTGAATAACCTTGATTTTTCAGCTCTCCTTTGATTTCATCTTCGGGGACGTTGAGGTCCCATTCAGTAATTACTCCTCTCGAGGTATTCAGGGTGGAATGGGGAGTAACAGTTATTGGAATATCTCCAAACGTTTTTGCTTTCATTAGATGCTCAGCTTGTTTTTGGTTTGTCATCTCTACTAGCAGATCCCCTGATTTTAGTCTTCTGACTGTTTTAGGGGAACTAGCTATGATTTCAAGAGTTTTTTGAATTCTGAAAGGTGACAAACTTCTGATCAGTTGTTCATTCTTAGAATGAATAACTAGAAACAGTGGTGCAACTAGAGGGAGATCCTCTGTTCTTTGTCTCTTAGCTGTACATGAATCCATTTGGTCTAGTTTTCTGCTAGTTTGAGTAGCAGAAACATGGTCTGTGCTTGCCATGTTTGCTCCTTTTGGCCCTTGGCTGGAGGACTTTTCCACCAAGATTTCCTGCCCCGCCACAGGGAGGCAGGAGCAGTGCCGCTAGTAGGCCAAGTGGTTAGTTAGTTGGTTAGTGCTACTAAAAATATATGAAAAAGGAAAAGAAAGGTGAGTTTCCTTTCTGCGTTCTGACTTGTAGTTTTCAAGTATGGAACTGTTTTTAAATGAAACTGTTGAGAGAAAGACAGGAACTTAAAAATAATGCTATTCACTTATCAAGAGCACTCTAAGTCGCAGTAATGTTGCTTGGCCTCGAAAAACACTTGGCACCCAGGGCCTTAAGTCAAAATAAAATTCTTATGATACATATGCATACTTTTTATAGTCCTCACTTTAACCAACTTTCTCGATTAACTGACCAGCTGCTGATTGCAATCATGCTGAATAACAGGATTCTACTGTATGTTTAACTGATTTACATCTTGAAAAAAACAATAAAAAATCTAGTAAGATTTTGTACTCAGTTTGTTTCATAAATGCAATCAAATCCTTGCCTCATTTGTAAAGAAACCAAAATTTTCTAATTTTGGTTTATACACAGTACATAGTGCAGCCCAACTATGGTTCAGGCAAGATAACTTCAATTTATGCTTCATGACTGCTCTAGCAGCATTCTTCAAGTACCTTCCAAACTTCGTTAGGCTCAATGAAAAGTGCCAACATTTTGCTAAGTGAATTTACCTTTCATCATTTTCAGAAAAATTAAATCATAAATCCTTTATTATTTTGTCTTATTCAAATTTTATCTATTATAGTAAGTAATTCTAAATAATTTTCACCTGAAAATTTAACTTTTTTCCATAATTCATTGTTCTCTGACATCTAATTAATTTGAAATCATTTATGTTATTATAGAGCTCAGATTTATATAATTACACAAGTTAAAAAATTTAGTGACAAAAAAAAATCTTTACTTCTTTATTTAATAATATCCTCTACATCTATTTATGCATCATTTGATTCAATTTTATTTCAATTTCATCAACACACGGATACAAATTTAGAGAATTTTGCTTTTTGTAAGCCAAATTTGGACAATTGAGGCTAACAGGTATAATTGCTACCTCTGATTTTTAAGCCTGTTTTCATATGCCCATTTATTAAAAAAATTCAGTTTTGTATTGCATTTGTAGTACATGGTTAAATTAGCATATATTTTCACAGCTGATACTATTATTTGTAATAACTTTGTATTAAAGAATAACTGAAAGTTAGCTAATGAATTAAGTATATTTGTTAGAGAAATGCCAATATCATCTATCTAATCCTATTTGTAAGTGGACTGGCAAGGTTACCTGCAGTTACTGGTGTACTAGTGTTGGTGAGTTCTTTTTTTTTTTTTTTTTTTTAAACTGATGCTAAATAAGCATCAGCCTTAAAAAAAAAAAAAAATCTGTATTCCATTATTAAAATCACCTTATCCTTTTAAAGCCTCAATGAAATCCCTACATACACAGTTTGTTTGTTTCTTTTCTTTTTTTTTCTTTTTATTAAAATCCAAAACACAACAGTAGTACTTAGTACTTCACATGGGCTGAAGGTTGAGAAGATGAAAGAAGATACTTGTTGACATTAGACTTGAACTATTGCAAATTTTTAGGAAATACACAGAGAAAGGTTGTTCAAGAAAGTAGAAGTTGAATGAATAAAAAATGAAGAAAAGTTGGTTCTGTGAGTTGGACACTAAAAGGATGTTCACTGGTTGCAGCATGTGTTTGGACTGATTTGGAAGAGAGAGCAGGAATTATAAATGCCAATTCAGAAAAACAGTGCCCATGGAAAAGGCATACAGCAGAAACAGAAAGTCTTAAAAACAGAGAGTGGAGAGACTGTAGAGTGGAGAGGAAATGAGTCATTAATTAACCTAACTGCCCTCCTTTGAATGGAATCTAGACTCCTGAGAGAGGTTTTAGGGGACCACCTCAGATGTGGGAACAATATTCCATCATAGGGCAGATTTACAAATTGTGCAGGGTGGACAGCTGTTTGAAAAAAAAAGTAATGCCAAAAGCAAAAGAGAAAACCCAGTTTTACAGATGCAGAGGAAGTTATATATGGATGTGCTTATGCTAAGAGATGGGGGACCTCAATGCTAAGGTTGGAAAGAGAACAAAAGAGCGCAGAAAATTTTGGAATTGGTGAAAGAAATGAGAGGTGAAAGACTTGTGGAATTTGCAGTTCTCCGAGGAATGTCAGTAATGAACACTTTTTCTCAAGAAAAGGGTGAAGAGAAAGTGGGCATGGAAGAGCCCAAATGGATTAACAACTAATGAAACTAACTTCATCCTCACTAACAGAAGATATATTGTGAATGATGATACTGTCCTGAACAAGGTAAATGTTGGAATTGATCACAGAATGGTAAGATGCACAATTGATATAGATGTAAGAAAAGAAAAAAAAAAAAAACTGACATGAGTAAATAATATGAAGGTCTTTGAGATAACTGAAGAGGAGAAGAAGCAGTATGTACTGAAACTTAGGAACAAGTTTGAGCTCCTGCAGACTTTTCAGGACCAAGATATTGATGAGGAATACAACTTTCTGAAAGTGATAAAGACCAAGAAACTTATAGGTAAAAAGAAATCCAGAGAAGAAAAAATTAGTCAAGAAACACTTGTCATGATAAACCGAAGATCCAAGATTTCGAAGGATCTGGTTCGACATGCCCGGATAGTAGGGAATATAGGTGGTAGGCATATTGTCATTTGGTGATGATGATGGTCTCCAGTGGATTGCGAGCTCTTGCGCTTGTAGCAAGCACCTGTCTAATATATGGGTTGGATAGCCACAATTGACCAGGTCAGTTTTTACCCTGAAAATCTTGGTGTGCCTAGCTGCCTCTGAGCTGGAATGGTTCCAAGCTTGGGAGAATAGAGTGTGGGTGGTGCTGTTGAGATGGCTAGCGGCGTGGCCCAATCTGTAGTTGGTAAACTGCCTGCACCACATGACAATATGCCTACCACCTATATTCCCTACTATCCAGGCATGTCGAACCAGATTTCGAAAATCTTCCGGGAATATCGCATAAAATGCTTACAACTATCTGGTAGGAGCTTATGTTCCCTGGTTTCTAACATGAAAACTCTGGTCGCCCCTCTTTTGCGTAGCGGAGTGGTATACCGCGTAACTTGCAAAGATTGTGGCAGTTGCTACATAGAAGAGCCCGAGATGCCTTCAAGACAGCCTTGCTGAGCATGATAGATCAATTCACCTTGGTGACACTGACCACTCCGCAATCGCAGAACATTTCTGGTCGACCCACCATGACCTTAACCCTAAATTTGATTACGAAGTGATCGACCAATCTCGGCACTTCTGCCACTGGCTAGAATTGCGCAACATATCATGCAATTCAAGAACCATGAATCGCTGCAAGGACATGAGGCTACACCCTATCTTGGAAACAACTGTCTTGAAGCTGGATAAACGCTGGCAGCAAACCCACAGAAGTTCGTGCATCAACAATGAGCACCAATCTAGTAGTTGAATGTTCAATATCGCGGCCATGCACGTATCACAGCTCGCACAACTCTGTATTCTGTTAGAATCTGCATATTGCTGATGAAGGGGTCCATTTTACTCTGAAAACTACATTCTTGTCATTTGTCATTAAATTTATTACTGGATATATACAGTACCATTAATCTCCTTACACAATGGAATCCAGTACAACAGGCCCATTTGTATTTATGCCCAAACTATATATTGGTTTCAGGCTGTTGGGAAACTTTGAGGTGTGAGAACTTCATTTATTAATAGAAGTGCATCTATGATGAAAACACTTATGCTCTTAAGGATATATTGTGGGATCCCATCAAATCCAGCACATGACGTTGGTGGGATACTATTTATGGCCTGGAAGTGTTGTCCTTTTGTAATGATGATGGATGCGAGGTTATCTCGCTGACATCTGTTGTGAAGGTTCTTAAGGTCTGACACAAACTTTGGCTTAAATCTTGTAATGTAGTCAAGCCATTTTATTAGATTAAGTTGAGGGAAATCATCATGTCCTGCCTTAAATGGTGTCTTGCCTACCTTGAGTGTTTTATCAATGTAGGTTTTCACTGATTTATTTGCTTCTGTTAAACTGAGGATGGGTTCTTGAGTATGCTATCCTGTCTATTGGGTCCATTTTGCATGAAGCCTTTGCTTATTTTGAAATTTGAGACTGTTCTACCATGTTTTGCTCCTGCGAGAGATTGACACAGTTTTTGACGCTGCAGATCGAGCAATGGAATTCAGCCAGCAGGTAAGATTTTTACTCTTAGCCTGTTCAAAATTGGGTTTAGACTGATTAATAATTGTTTTACAATTTTTTTGAGCTTTGGTTAGGCAGAAAATGAACCTGGAGATTTGGATACCAGCTAATTACAATATGCAACATTCTTCTATTGAACAACCTTAGCACATTTATTGGAAAACTAAGGTTTAGATTTTAAGGTGGATTATGGAATAGAGGATTTCATCCCTACAAGAATAATTTCACTAAGTGACATGATCTGAGCAAATGCTGACATTACAAGATTTGAAACAGTAATCCAACAAAGGAAAAGAAGATAAAAAAAATCGTGCAAATCCTACCATTTTGCATTTCGGTAATGCCAAACAACACAAGGTTGAGAATGGCCATGAGAAAAAGGTCCATTGGAGAAGAGACTATTACCAAGTTGTGATCTGAGGTGCCTAGAAGACTACCGAACCTTGACTATGTACTTAGAACGGTTGTTTGTAAGAAAAAGGTTAAGAATGTTGGCTATATGGTTAAGACTGTCTGGTATGCTGGTAGGTAAAAGAACAATCTGTGCAAGGTCATCAGTAATTGCAATTTCTTAGCATCTCAATCAGCTGGGTCCATATGACTAGAAAAATGAAACCAACTGGAGTTGTGACCATTAAAATCACCAAGGAAAATTACTTCACTGTTAGAAAACTTGGACTGGAGAAAGTCAAAAATTTGAATTGATTACTGGATTTGGGAGAACACTAGAGGTAACAAATGAATTTGACAGAATGTGGTAGAAAAATTTTAAGTCAGAGAAGATCAAAAAGAGGAGACCTCCAAATTACTACAACTCTTGACAGGGAATATCAGAATGGACATATGCACAAGTACAATCTTTGAAGCAAAAGGAATCAGTCAGTGAATAATTCAGACAACTGAGATGAGCAATGATATCAACTAATAACTGGGATTGTCAGAAAAAGTACATGGAGTTTGACAAACTGTAAGTGGAAATGTATATCAGAACTGATATATTTGTGAAAAGAATGAGGAAGTGTTTGGGAGATTTAGATCTTTTCGCAGATAAGTTTGTTCTACTAGTTTAACAATTCCTGGTGTATATCATGAATTGCCAAAACATAGTTGGTCTTGAAACCTCTACAACAGCGGTTCCCAACTGGTCATTTGCAAACCCCCAGGGGTTTGCAAGTGTTCTAGGGGGTTCGCACTAAAAATTCTGTAATGGCGTCTGCTTAGATTTACATAGGTATATTATTGTAAATCACTAAATATAACTAATAATTAACAATAAAGTAAAATAAAATAAAAATTAAAGAATTGCCAAGGAAAGAAACCACATCTTACACAATTCCTTATAATTACTTTACTATCTTACAGTATATCATGGTAAATAAATATCTAAAATTATTTCTTGACTAATGTCTAAGAGTATGAAAAAGGTTGTTTATGCATCGGTACTGCACTTCCATCATTTCTACTACCCAGGTAGTATGCACGCATCGTTTGATTACATCTCGTATTGTGAATACCTTCACAATGAGTTGCTGAGGTATTGTACTGCTTTGAATAAATAACGCTTCACCAGGGGAGAAGACTAATATCACTTATTCTTGGAGGATACCACCATTCAGACGGCACTGTTTCGAAGCTTGTTGACATACTCATTGGTGGGTGGGCAGGTACCCTGTTGTTGAAATAGTGACAATCCAATTACGAAGTACATAACTCCACAATATGAGAGATGCTTGATGGTGTGCATGGTTTAATTTAAATATATTTCTTGACTAAATTTCTAAAAGTATGAATAAGGTTGTTTATGCATGGGTAATGCGAGATATAATCAAACGATGCATGCATAATACCTAGGTGGTAGAAATGATGGAAGTGCATTACCCATGCATAAACAACCTTTTTCATACTCTTACATATTTAGTCAAGAAATAGTTTTAGATTAAACCATACACACGATCAAGCATCTCTCATGTGGAGTTATACTTCATAATTGGGTTTTCACTATTGCAACACCAAGGTGCCTGCCCACCCACTGAACAGGAGCTAATTGGATCCAAAATGGTGCCGTCTTGGGGGGGGTCTTGATGAGGCCCTCATCACCACGAATAGGTAACAACAATCTTCCCTAATGGGGAAGCGTTACCTATTTGGGAGATTCATGAATGTTTGAGTTCAGTGAGTGTGAGGAGTAACAGTGCCTCTCCTCTTCTAATATCACTTTCCTATGCTTTTTTTGCTTTCCAAAGTCTAATAGGGACAGTATATGGATCTTACCACATACCATTCTTCAAACGGTGCTGTCTGGGTGGTGGTATCTGCCGAGAATAAGTAATATAAGTCTTCTCCATAGCTGACGCGTTACTTATTCAAGGAAGTGCAATACCTCGGCAACTCACTGTGAAGATATTCACAATGAGATATAATTAGTATTAGTAATGGCCGCATGATGCAAGAAAGCCTATGGCTTATGCTGCACCAGCCAAAAAAAAAAAAAAAAAATATCAGACCAAAACTATGATAAAAACAAAAAAAAGTTAAAATAAAAAAAAAAAATAAAATAAATAGATAATAATAATTAATAAAAAAAAAAAAAATTAAACCTATCATCCTATGAGCTTTCCTTACCCGAAGGTACTATCCAGATGACCTTTGAATTTCCCCAAACTGTCGGCCTCTACCACCCACAAAGGCAACTTATTCCAGTAATTTATAACTCGCTGGCTAAAATAAAACTTCCTGCAGTCCAATTTCTAAACATTTCCCCCCAGTAACGTGAATTTATGTCCCCTAGTTCTATCATCATTTATAATCTTGAAAATTTCGTCCTCATTCATTTTACTGATGCCTCTCAGAGCCTTAAACACCTCAATCAAATCTCCTCTAAGGTGTCTAGTTTCCAAACTCTGCAACCCACATATTCGAAGTCTTTCTTAATAAGGACGCCCTTTTTCCGATCTCACCAGGTGAGTTACCCGTCTTTGCACCCTTTCAAGAAGCTCGATGTCTTTCTTTAGGTGCAGTCTCCATACTTGAACACAGTATTCCAAGTGTGGTCTAACATAAGCCTTATATAATGGGATTATCATGTCCCTATCTCTACTTGCAAAAGTTCAATAGATCATCGATAGGACACCATGGGGCCTTCCTTGCAACCTGTTTACAATGCTCAGAGAATTTCATGTCTGACCGTATCGTAACACCCAAGTCCCTTTCCTCCAGTACTGGGTTTAGTTGAACTCCACCAAGTGAATAAGTTATTTTGGGATTACTGTTTCCCAGGTGTAATACCTTACACTTTGTTGGATTAAAGCATAGCTGCCATTTTTCTGACCATTCCTGAAGTCTATCTAGGTCTCTCTGAAGAAGCTCAGCTTGACAGTGATCATTAACTACTCTACCAATTTTAACATCATCTGCAAATTTAGACATCACGCCCTCTATCCCTTCATCAATGTCGTTTATGAAAATTAAAAACAACAGTGGTCCTAATATTGATCCTTGGGGAACCCCACTTCTTACATCAACCCAATCTGAGGAAATAGCCATTTATCACAACCCTCTGCCTCCTGCCCTGAAGCCATCCTTCTATCCATCTAAGGATTTTCCCAGTGATTCCAACCTGTTCCAGCTTATAAAGCAACTGCCCATGTGGGATTGAGTCAAAAGCTTTGCTGAAATCTAAATAAACAATGTCGAAATTATTCCCTAAATCCAGCTCGTGAGTGACCCTTTCGAAATAGCGAACCAGATTTGTTAAACATGATTTTCCCTTTACAAAACCATGCTGAGAATCCTTGAGAATTTCAATTTGATCCAAATGATCCTGAATTCCACCCTTGATCATTGCCTCCATGATTTTCCCTACTACTGAAGTCAGACTGACAGGTCGATAATTTACAACTTCACTTTTAGAGCCACTCTTATGTATGGGAGATACATTGGGAGATAAATTGAAAGATGTATGCATACTACCTGGGTAGTAGAAATGATGGAAGTGTATTACCCATGCATAAACAACCTTTTTTAAATAAATATGTTTTCCATACAAATTTTTTTTTCATTCTTAAGGGTCATTGTTATGTATGGGTACTTTTTTTTTTTTTTAGAACCTATAGTACTTAGTACCGTGCATAGGTTGAAAAGATGAAAGAAGATACTTGTTGACATTAGACTTAAACTTCTGTGGATTGTAATTTTCAGGAAATACGTATGAAGGATGTTTGCTCCAAAAAAACAATTGAATGAATAAACGAGGAAGAAGAAATGTTGGTTCTGTGGGATTGAACTTGAACAGTAAAAGGATGTTCACTTGTGGCATGTGTTCGGACTGCTTTGGATGAGAGAGCAGGAATTACAGCAGCCAATTCAGAAGAACTGTGCCCATGCAAGAATCTATAGAAAATTGAATGTCTATGAGACAGAGTGGAGAGACTGTCTAATAGATGTCGCTGTTAGAGATGAGCCATTAATTAACCTAACTACCCTCTTTTGAATGGAATCTAGAAGCCTGAGAGAGGTTTTGGGGGCACTGCCCCAGATGTGGGAACAATATTCCATAGTAGGGCGGATTTGCAATTTCTACAGAGTCAACAACTGTTTGGAAGAAAAGTAACACCGAGGGCGAAAGAGAAAACTCAGTTTTTTGGATGCAGAGGAAACAATATTTGTAATATGTTTTATGACAAGAGACATTAAAAGTCAGGGTAATCCCTAAGATCTTGCCTAGAAATCGGAGCATAATCGAAGATAAGCATAGGAGCAGACAAATGCTTTTTGTGATATATAAGATAGGACTGAGTTTTGGAAGGATTGAAATTAAGTTTTATTTGTCCCACTGTTGAATTACCTTGAAATCGGCATTTAAGGATTGACACTGGATATTCGAGAAGTTGAAGCTGTTTGAGCAGGGCAAGGTTTCTCAAAATGGAAAGTGGAATGCAATGTGCTATCATTGGTAAAACTATGGATAGGATTTCCAGTCAGTGGAATAAGGTCATTAATATACAAGAGGAAAAGAGTGGGAAAAAGAACTGAACTGAACTGTGGGGAACATCAGCATTATTGGAGAAGTTAGAAGACAGAGAGCTGTCTACCATCACCTGCAGTGAGCAGTCAGGGAGAAAAATGGATACCCAATTAAAAAGAACAGCTAGCAAACCATAGGATGGGAGCTTATTTAGAAGACCTTTATGCCAAACACGATCAAAAGCCTTTGAAATGTCAAGCGGAATGGCTTGAATTTCACCAAACTTTTTCCATTGAATTTGTACATAGATGGGTAACAAGCCAGAATATCACCAGTGGATCGACACTGATGGAATCCATACTGGCGCTCGTTGATCAAATAAAAGGTTTCCAGATAGTTTAAGAGTTGGCAGTTAACTGATTTTGACAGAGATGGGTAAAAATTGTGGTCAATTGCTTTGGCAAGAGATCAGAATGCTCGGCTACCATTTGGACAAGAAGCAAGCTTTCTACTCTTAGCCTGTTCGAAATCTAGTTTGTACTGATCAATAACTGCTGTACAAAGTATAAATAATACTTAATAATAATTCTGATTATTATACAATGTCGCTTAAAAATACGTAGTACTGGAAATATTTTATAACCAAAATTCAGAAATATTTTACGATTTCAGAGAACATAGGCTAAGTGGTTCGCAATAAAAAATATTACGTTGAAAGGGGTTCGCAAGTCAAAAAATGTTGGGAACCGCTGCTGTACAAGAGTACTTCTTTATATCAATAAACTAATCTTGGTGTCCCATTTTGCACTTTTCCAGCAAATTTACATCTATCCTAAAACGAGAGCTCCAAACCTGCATATAATACTATATATGTTGCTTAATAAAGCTGCATATAATAAAATAATTACCTCAATAGCTCTACTAGCAAAATTAGTATTAGCCATATAGTGTATTATATTATATATTTACTTATTTATTAGCCATACAATATATTAAATTTGTTTTTTGGCTTCATCAGCCAAAAAACAAAACAATAATAATAAAAATAAGATAAAATTAAACAAAAATAAAAAATAAACAGAAAATAATAATTATCAACAATAATAACAAAACAATAAAATAATAATAAAAACATAAAGGAAGATATAAAAAATAAAAGAAGACATTTTCGAATGCTTTATAACATTCAAAGTTTCGCCTTCATTTTAATATTCTTTCCCAGAGGCTTACAGAACCTCAAACAGCTCTCCCCCCCCTCCAAGCTGCTTGGTTGCCAATCTCTGTAGCCTTATAATTGAACTTTGGCAACTCACCATTTGACTTAATCATCTTTGGGCCCTTTCAAGAGACTCAATGTTTTTTTTTCCCCTTTTTTTTGGATGAGGTCTCCACATCCAAAGTATTCATTCCAAGTGCAGTCTTACAATTACCTTATACAGTGGGATTACAACTGCTCATCTTTATAGGTTATTGTTCGATAAATCATCAATAGCACAATTTGAGCTTTCCCAATCACCTGTATTATACTGCACAGAGAACTCCATATCCACCCATATAATTTCTAGATCTATTTCTTTCTCTACAGTTTTTAATTCAATCCCAACAAGAGTACAAGTTGTTTTGGGGTTGCTATTCCTAAGTGTGAGATATTTTACACCTAGGGTCCTTTACATCATAGATAAGAAAACACCATGTGGCAGCCAGTCTACACTACTTAGAGATCTTCCTGATGGATTCCAGGAAGTTCTGTTGTGGTTTACTCTAGAGTTATTTTCATTATCACCAGCCTTAAGTTTTTTGTTTCCCCAATGATAAGATAATCTAGGATTACTATTAACCAATACAGAACCTTATATTTCACAACATCTAACCCCAGGGGCTTGGCAAACCCAGGGTCCTGAGCTGGATATCATAATCCTCTTTCTTGGTGATTCCTCTGTGTCTGTCTCTCTCAGGGTAACTTGGGAAATTTTTTTGGCTGGTGCAGTATAAGCCTCAGGCTTCCTTGCATCATATGGCTAATAATAATAATATCCCAATTACTTGGTTACCAGAGTTTAAGGAAAGATGAAAAACGTAAACCACTCACACAGTAATTAATCTGTTGATATATTTTTTTAAACATTAATTGAAATGAGGTACATTTCACCGTATGTTAACATGGTGGAATGGACTGTCATGTAAAGTGCTTGCCGATGGGATACAAAACCCATTTCAATTTCCAAATCTTACTTATTTCTCAAATTATGCTTTTTATAAAATTAACAAGCTTTCAAATGACTTCTCTTTAACATAAAAATCAGAATCAAAACGAAATGCAAGCTACAAAAATAACGAACAACTTTTTATTTAATTTTTTTTTCTAAATTCTGAATCGATAATGAATATCGACAGGTGTTGATTGATATTAAAATTTACCTGATCATCATCTTGGACCGAAGCTGCCAACGGCAACCCGTCAAGAACACGACCAATCATTGTCATAAGAACCATTTTTAGTTACCGGACAGGAATATCACAGGATTTTATTTTCTATGGTTGCATGTAAACATATCAGTCAGGGTGCATCGATATACCTCCCAAGTCTTTAAAAAATATACCTATAATAATAACAGAAACACCGAAAACATTATGCTATCACAGTAGAATGACGTGGCCGACGACAATTATGACATGAGTATGAAATTCCACCTAGTGGCTATTGCAGACGATACCAAAGTTTGCAATTCAGGTGAGCAAATCTACTACAGTGGAATCTCGTTAATGCAAAGTTCAAGGGACCTAAATTTTCACGTTTTGTAATAACGAGGTTTGTAGTAACGAGGTTCCCCAACAGTGTCATAATTTTGCCCCTTTTTTTTTTTTTTTTTTTTTGGCACGTTCTATATACCTAAGAATAATAATATAAAAAATAAATTAATTTAAATTAATAAAATAAAATAATAACAATAAAAATAATAAAACCAAAAGCACTATCTAACAATACGATAATAGGAATAACACAATTTTTAAAGATCACTGAAAGGGATCGATATGGCGGTCAAGGTGTTCTCGTCTGGGGAGGCGTTATCATGGAAGGATACACAACTCCAGATAAACTAAGAGAAAAGCAATTAATGGAAATGAAAATATTGTATAATATATATTTTGATATATAAAATATTTTAGTATCACAGTAAAATAATTACAATCTTAATATAAAAGGAGACATAAAACCATTAACTTTTTAATAAATTTAAAACTTCATATCTAACTGCACAATTACCCCAAGGTCTTTTTCATTCTCTTTACTACCCTGAGTGTAGTACCACACAGTTGGTACAATGCCCTTGGATACTGCTACCGATATGCAGTACTTTGCATTTGTCAATGTTAAACTTCAGTTGACACTTCTCAGCCCATCGGCCAGTAGCGGATTAAAGTCGGTTGAGGCCCAGGGCGCAGAAGAAAATATTGGGCCCCTTAAAAAAAAGAGAGAGACACGAAAAATAAAAATACATGTTAACCATTTTTTTAAATAAATAAAAAATATTATGTACTATTAATGTTTTATTTCCAATAAAATTTGAATATAATATATGTATAATATAATTAATAATAGCATAATAATAATCACAAAGTTTTGAACTAATAGTTGAACATATTAGTTCAACTAATTTGTTGGGGTTTTGCGTATAAAGTTGGGGTTTTGCGTGGGCCCTTCAGAAGTCGGGGCCCAGGGCGCGCGCCCGGTGCGCCCGCCGCTAAATCCGCTTCTGCCATCGGCTCAACTTTTCTAGATCCTGTTGCAGTAAAATTCTGTGATTACTGCCATTAACAGCCTTGCCAACCTTCCTATCATCTGCAAACTTCGATATTAAGCTTGATATACCTTCAACAATATCATTGATAAAGCGGGCAAGTAAAGTGAATTTGTGTCAAACGGCACCAGGGGTTTCTTTCGTTTCAGCGTGGTTTTCTTTGTGGGTTTAACAGGCCCTGTCACCTAATTTCCTGGGATTTCAGTGGCTAGGGCCTTAAAAAAAACGTGCTTTTAAGGGGTGATTCGCTAATGAGGTTAAACGTCGAAATTGATGCGCGATTTGGCCGTTGAATTTGGAAGTTTATTTAAGTTTTTTTCGTGTGGGGCGTACACTGTGGTGTATAGAGATAGTGGGGTAAAGTGGCTCTAAGTCATTATGCCACTGGTTATCATACTTTTTTGTAAGTTGAGACACATAAATCAAGCATAATGGATCAATACACCGAATCGCAGATGAAAATTATGTTTCTAAGAATAATCAAAAAGGCAATCATTAAGACAGTTTTTAAATCTTTTAAAAATTCTTTTGAGAAACTTTGCATTATACTATCGCAGCGTTGGGAGAACGGACAAAACAAACATCTGTGTGTGTGTGGATTGCAGTACTGTTAAAATTTATAGAGCATCCAGTACCGTTGAACTTTACTCTGTACAGAGATTTATTAAAAGGGAATTGAGTAAATGATATACACTGGTGTGCAAAACTTAAGGACCAACACTGTTTCTAAAGGTTACAACCATAAAATCTTTACTAAGGTACTCTTTACTGATGAGAGTATATTCAGTCTCAGCAGCGATTCTGGACGTCAACTAATCTGGCGAGAGGTTGGCACACGGTATCAACCCGTAAACATCACTGAAAGCGACCGATATGGCGGTCAAGGTGTTCTCGTCTGGGGAGGCGTTATCATGGATGGATACACAACTCCAGATACTGGAAGACGGTACTGTAACCGGTGCATGCTACTGTACTGAGGTAATCCTTCCCCATATGCGTCTGTTCCGAGGTGCCATTGGCCCTGAGTTAGTGTTTATTGATGATAACGCCACACCCCATCGCACTGCAGCTGTGATATGCTTTTGGAAAGTGAGGACATTGTTCATATGGATTCGCCTGCCCGTTCTACCGATCTAAATCCTATCGAACACATATGGGACGCTCTGGGGAGATGCCTAGACACCCACCAGAAAATGTTCACCAGCTGAAGATGGTGCTGACAGAGGAATGGACGATGTTACCGCAAGAACTTATCAACAACATTGTTCTAAGTATTGACAGGCGGTGCAAAGCCTGCATCGACATTAGGGGTGGCCATATCTCCTACTGAGGATCACCTCTTCCCTTTGTTCCATCTTTGGCAGTGATGCATCTGTATCATGGCAGCCAGTGCTATTTTGCCATTTTTGAATAAAGTCGCTCTGTACCGTTTTGTTTCGTTATTGTGTCGGTGTTGTTTCCTTCATCATTTCTGTACCTCACTAGGTTCCTTTGGTATGCTTTTCCCATATCCAGGCCATTCCTAAGAGAAGCTACAGGTGAAAACCTGACTGGTCCTTAAATTTTGCACACCAGTGTAGATATATACACAACAATCTAATTGAATACAGAGTTTCGGTATTACAAATGGTACAATCCAATGCCCTGTTTACAGAAGTTGCGGATCACAATTGGCAATTTAAGAAGTTAAGTTAGGAGGTAAATCATTACGAAGAGTCCAAAGTACAACAAACTTCCATTTCCATTTCTATTACAGAAGTGTTCATAATTTGACTTCGTTGGTATCAAGCGATGCTTTTCACCACCGATAAGAGAGCCAACATTATTAGAAAGAATCGACTTTCACAGGTATAAAAAGGACAATCAAAGAGGACACGAGCTTAATCTTTTTGAAGTCCACAAACACAAATTGGTGTTAAAGCTCCATGTTCCATAAGTTTTGCTTTCAAAGAGCCATATCTTGAGAGGATAAATAGTGCAGGAAAAAAACACTCAGAAATTTGCTTAGATACGAAGGTTACACCGATAAGAAGTTTTTAATGAAAATTAATTAGTCAACTGATGTTAATCCTTTGGCTGTTTCATTCGAGTGATTCTGTCAAATGTTTAGAGGTGCGTGTCGGTCTCTTTTCTTTTTTGACGTCATTAGTAATGCCAGGAGTAAATCTAATAAAATTTATTTCGACTTGTCTGCTAATAAAGTCAATTGGTGGGTTGGCAGAAACAATCTCATGATCAAGAGGCAACTTGCCTGCTATGACCTGCATTGCAACTCTAGATGCTGTATGGCAAGATGTAGTTATTCTAAGAAGCGGTAGCACGGTGGTCATAATCATCATCTTCACCACACTGGGTGGAAAAGGTTCGAATTCCCAGAGAACACACGCAATTTATGAACATAATACATATGGGCTTATAATTTCGGGTACGACCCTAATATGACAGTTTTTTCCCCTTTAATTCTAAGAAGCAAGCGTATGTGTCTGAGCACGCTCAGCTGATAAGAACAACACCCCAGATCTACAACAAATAATTGGAAAAGGAACGGTATGTGTGCAATTCGGTTCGATAATAGGCATTTTTTTTTAAAGATTTAAGTGACTTTGAACATGACATGGTAGTCGGCGCCACACGACGAGCAATGTGAGTTTCTCGGAAACTGCAACCGTATTGGGTTTATCACGTGCTATTGCAGCTCAGGTGTACGAGGTTAGTCTAATCACAAGTTCCACGCGGGTAGCACGTGGTTATGATCATCGCCCTCTCCACACGGAGTGGAAAATGGCCGTCTCGAAATCCTGTCAATGACATAAGAAACTTTCACGGCTTTTTTCACTCCATGGCTGAGTTATTCAGTTTCAAGTAAAGAGAGCAGAATTTAAAAAAAAAAAAAGTTTTCCTGGTTGTTGTAGTAGTAGTAGTAGGGTTTCAGGAGCATCATCGACTAAGGCCATGTTTCTCTTTGTATATGTTCTGAGGTAGATTTTCTGTTTGCTGGACAAAAAACCCAAGTTACCCAGAGAAAAAACCCTGCTACCTTTGCCTTAGACCGACTAACTCAACGAAGTTGTGAAAAAGGCCTATTAAAAATGTCTAACGTCATTATCGGGACCAGAACTCAAATCTTTCCCACCCGGTGTGGGGAGAACGGGGATCCTACTAGCTGTGCTACCCATGAGAGCATTTTTTCTTGCAGATTAAGATTTACATCCAGCAAAACCGGCAAATATTAGAGAAAAGAAACATGCATGGAATTTTATAGCATAATATAATACATACAGGTGGATGATGTTCTCGACTAACTCCAATATAGCTTTTTTTTTTCTTTATTCAATAACAAACAAATGTCCCAGAACTGATCTTATTAAAAATATATACTTTAAATAACTTTATAATCGGCGATTAAATTTTCTTATTGGAAATTATAAGCGTTTGTCTATTTGCAACTTTCTAAAATTGGTCTTTTTAAAATATTATATTAACCTGAAAACCCTTCTTAACAGTCATAATTCAAACTACTTATCTCACTTCTGTCTAGCCTTCGAAAAATATTTTAGAAAGATACTTGGCGAATTGAATTAATAATAATTTTGTCATTGAGTACCATTCATTTCAAGATCAAATCTTTAGTTGATTTTTGATCAGGATTGGGACGTTCAAGTAGTGGTAGTAGTAGTAGTAGTAGTCGTAGTAGTAGTGGCATGTGATGCAAAAAGCAAGCGTATGAGCTTATGCAGCATCAGTCAAAAAAAAAAAAAAAAATTACAAAACAATCCCCTCAAAATATTTGTCCAGTTCCTCCTTAAATTTATTTAATCAATCAATTTCCACAACGACAGATGGAAGTGTGTTCCAACAATTAACCACTCGCTGGCTAAAGGCAAATTTCCGCACATTTATTCTTTATCTGTCCTTCCTCAATTTCAATTTATGCCCCCTTAGGTTCGTAATTGTCATCGAGAAACACAGCGGCAACCCCCAAGGCAGAATGCGCTGGTCCCAAAGGAACTAGTAGTTGTTGGTGACTCTATTGTCAGGGAAACGGGGAACATGCTTTGTAAAAAGGATAGGTGGAACAGAACCAGGGTATGTCTGCCAGGGCCAAAGGTTGATGACGTTGTAGAGCAGATATCATCTTTTAAGGGCACAAAAGGTGATATAGTTGTACACGTTGGCACTAATGATATCAAGAGTAGGAGACCGGCAGAATTGCTTAACAAGTACAGGTCCTGTTGAAAAAAAGCCGTGAAATAGGGTTGAATTTGAAAGTGTCTGCAATTCTGCCTAGACACGATAGGAGGGAGTATATGATGAGAGCTTTGTCGATCAATTCGGCCCTGGAAAGATTGTGCAAGGCTCAAGGGGTAGAATTTTTTTCAGCCTGGACTGTACTTGTTAACAGGAGAGATTGCTTCTACAGGGATGGGATACACTTAAATAGAAAGGGTGCAAGAATATTTGCTGATGCTATCGAGGCAGTGTTAGGTGGGTCGGAAAGCTGCTGGCTTGGGGGGATACAAAGACAAATAGATTAACAGTAGCCACTGACAGAGGTGAAAGAGATTCTTGCACTGCTTCTAATGAGCAGAAGCCTGAAAAACAAGATTCAGGATATTTCAGAGACTGCTGGGAGTCATTGCGGTACAAGTAAACACATGGGTTGTGTTAGGGTAGCTAAGAATAGAAATAGGTGCATGTATACTTGCGTGTACACCAATGCTAGGAGTTTAGTAAATAAATTTGATGAATTTGAGGTATTGCTCAAAACATCAAAGGCAGATATTGTTGGGATATCAGAGACTTGGGGTCACACAGATATAAGGAATGCAGAACTGGAATTTGGGGAGTACAACGTCTACAGAAAGGATACACTGGATAGGAAGGGAGGAGGGGTTATGCAATTAGTTAAGAAATACATAAAATCCAAGGAAGTGAAGCCAGTGGACATCGCTGGGCAGTGCAGTGTCGAGTCAGTTTGGTGTGATATAAACATTGGGAGATCAAAATTGAGAGTAGGAGTGTGCTATAGGCCTAATGACGCTGATGAGTATAATTAGAAACTGTACAGGGAAATAGAGTGGGCCAGTAAATCAGAGAGTCTTATAATGGGAGATTTTAATTTCCCAGATATTGACTGGAATTTGGGGACGGGTCACTCACACTAGCAAGGCTTTTGTGGATTTATTGGATGATTGTTTTCTACATCAGCATGTTCGGGAGGCAACTAGAGGGAGGAATACTCTTGATTTGATTATCAGTAGTGATTCTTCATGCATTAAGAATCTGCAGATAAATGAACCACTAGGTGGCAGTGATCACAGTGTGCTGAAGTGGGATTTACTCAAAGAGGTAACTACCATTAGGGGTAAAGGGAAGGGTTATTGCTTTCGTAAAGACGACTACAATGGACTGAGACAGTATTTAAATTCTATACAGTGGGACCAACTGATGATGTTACCAACAGCAAATGCAAAATGGGAAGCATTCAAAGAACTTATCTTGGAAGCTACTAGGCTTTACATACCAACTAAGAAATATTGTTCAAGGTTTAGGCCTAAATGGATGTCAGATGAACTGATGAGGCATATGGCAGAGAAGAAACATTCATGGGATACATACAAATTAACACATGACACAGAAGCCTATGATAGATACAAGTTGATCTGTAACCAAGTTACAAAGGAGGTTAGGCAGGCGAAGGCAGATTACGAGAAATCTTTGGCAAGGGATGCAAAGAAAAACAGTAAAGAGTTCTTTACTTATGTAAACTCTAGAAGGAAGGGGATGAATCAGATTGGTCCACTTGATATCGATGGTTCAACTGTTGATGATCCTGCTCAGGTAGCTAACAAACTAAATGAATATTTTGCATCAACATTCACACATGAGGAGTTATTTAGCGAGGAGAAAGCCAGAGGTGTATTCAACTCTAGCAGTAAGCTAGAGAATCTTGTAATAACTGAGAGTAAAGTGGAGGAGAAATTGTTGAAGATAAACACAAGAAAGGCGCCCGGGGTGGATGGGATCTATCCAGTTATATTAAAGGAGGCAGCAGAGGAAGTAAGCAAACCCTTAGCCATAAACATGAGAGCTTCCTTGGACTCAGGGGAGGTACCCACAGACTGCAAATGTGACTCCAATTCACAAAGGAGGATCAAAGGCTGACACAAGTAATTATAGACCTGTGAGTTTAACTTCTGTTCCAGGAAAATTAATGGAGGCACTGGTTAAAGAAGCACTGCAGGATCATTTAGACAAGACTTCAGTTATAGCTCGGACATTGCATGGTTTTGTTAAGGGGAAGTCTTGCCTGACCAATTTGATTGGATACTATGATGCAGTCACAAAGGAACTGGATGCGGGGAATAACTTTGATATTATATACTTGAATCTTAGAAAGGCTTTTGATACTGTTGCACATGGAAGACTGCTGCACAAATTGGAGCAGTGTGACATTGGAGGCAAATTGCTGCTGTGGATAAAGGGGTGGCTGAGTGGGAGAAGATAGAGATTGGTAATCAATGGACACTGCTCATCGTGGACTAATGTTATTAGTGGAGTCCCTCAGGGCTCAGTGTTGGGTCCATTATTGTCTTCTGTATTCATAAATGATATTGATGATTGTATATCACGCTTAATGTCGAAGTTTGCAGACGATACAAAGGTAGGGAGGGTTGTTATGGACACTACTGACACTATGCTGCTGCAACAGGATCTGGAAAGGTTGAGCAGATGGGTTGAGAGGTGGCAAATGAAATTTAACATTGACACATGTAAAGTACTACACATGAGAAACAGCAACCCCAGAGCAACGTATCAACTCTGTGGTACTACACTGACAGTGCTAGAGAATGAAAGGGACCTGGGGGTGATTGTGCAGGCAGATATGAAGTTCTCTGAGCAGTAGCTCATGATGTGTTGTCAATGATATATAGAAATTTTTCTAGCAGGGATAAGGAGGTGATTATTCCCTTGTGTAAGGCAACGGTCAGGCCAGACCTAGAGTACTGTATACAGGTCTGGAGGCCTCATTTCAAGAAGGATGTAGAGCTGCTGGAACGAGTACAGAGAAGGGCAACAAGATTAGTGAATGGAACAAAGGGGTGCTCTTACGAAGAAAGGCTGAAGTTTTGCAAATTACAGTGTCTGGACACTAGGCACCAGCGAGGTGATCTGATAGAGGTGTATAAAGCATTGAATGGTTTGAGCATGCTCAATGCTGATGGGATTCTTCCTCTCGCTCAGAATAATCACCTGAGAGGGCATAAATTCAAATTGAGGAAAGACAGATGTAGGATAGACGTGCGGAAATTTGCCTTTAGCCACGAGAGATTGGTTGGTGGAACAGAGTTCCATCCCTTGTCGTGGAAGTTGATAGCCTAAATAAGTTTAAGGCTCAGCTGGACAGGTATTTTGAACGAACAGAGGGGTGAAGTGGAAGTGGATTTTTTTTTTTTTTTTTGGCTGATGCTGCATAAGCTTGCTTTCTTGCATCAAATGCCTCTACTAATGCTAATGCTGATGCTAATGCTAATCTGATGGAAGAATCCCATCAGAATTCAGCGTGCTCAACTCATTCAAGGCCTTACACGCCTTAATCAGATCACCTCGCAGGGGCCTATTCTCCTGCTGCTGCAATTTGCAGATTAGAATTTAAGCTCTCCTTTTAAGATGATCCCTTCATTCCAGTCACCAACCTTGTTGCCTTTCTCTGTACACAGTAGCAAATCTACATCCTTCCTAAAATGAGGCCTCCAGACCTGCACGCAGTAATCAAGGCGTGACCTGACCATTGCCTTATACAGAGGGACAATCAGCTCCTTTTCCCTGCTAGAAAAATTCCTATATATCATTGACAAAACCGCATGACCTGCCCTGGCAGCCTGTCTGCATTGCTCAGAAAACTTCATATCTGACTGCACAATTACTCCCAGGTCTTTTTCATTTTCTACCACCTTAAGTGTGGTACCACACAGTTGGTACGTTTCTCTGGGGTTACTTCTACCCTTATGCAGTACTTTTAATTTTTCAATGTTAAACTTCAGTTGCCACTTCTCAGTCCATCTGCCCAAATTTTGTTGATCCTGTTGCAGTAACACACTACCATTACTGTCCTTAATAACCCTGCCAACCTTTGTATCATCTACAAACTTCGATACTAAGCCTGATATACCTTCATCAATATCATTGATAAATATACAAAATAACAGTGGACCCAACACCGAACCCTGTGGGACTCCACTAATAACATTTGTCCACGAAGAGCAGCACCCATTGATTACCACCCTCTGTCTTCTTCTACTCAACCATCCTTTTATCCATTGTAGCAACTTACCCTTAATACCATTCTGCTCCAATTTGTACATTAGACTTCCATGCGCAACAATGTCAAAAGATTTCCTGAAATCCAGGTATATGATATCAAAATGATTTTTTGCATCCAGTTCCTTTGTAACTACATCATAATTTCCAATCAAATTTGTCAGACAAGACCTTCAATTAACAAACCCATGCTGTCTGAATTATTGCTGCAGTCTTGTCTAGATGATCCTGCAATGCATCTTATATTATCTTACCTTTGACTCCATTATTTTACCCGGAACAGAAGTTAAACTAACTGGTCTGTAATTACTCCTCTCTCCCTTCGATCCCCACTTTGTGAATTGGGGATACATTTGCACATCTTCAGTCCGTGGGGACCTCCCCTGAGTCCAAGGATGCTCTCATAATTATGGCTAAGGGTTTGCTTAGTTGCTTTGCCGCATCCTTTAATATAACTGGATAGATCCCATCCACCCCAGGTGCCTTTCTTATGTTTAACTTCAACAATTTCTCCTCCGCTTTGTTCTCAGTTATTACAAAATCATTGAGCACCCTGTTACAATTTGATAGCCTTGTGGCATTTTCAAACCTTATTAACTCCTCATGTGTGAATATAGATGCAAAATACTCATTCAGTTTGTTTGCTATCTGAGCAGGATCATCAACAGTCGAACCACGGAAATCAAGTGTCCATCCCTTCCAATAGTTCGAAAAGTTCAGTGCCTCCTTCAACAACTAATTGATCTATTGAAAATAAATTATTAATACTTCTTACAAAGTCCAAATTTTTGCATTCGCATCTCTACTAAATCATGCCCTATTCTACTGCTATAAAGAAATTGAAATTTATGTGTTTCTCAACCTGGATTCCTCCTGTTGCATCGCTTTCCTCACACCGGTGGGGAGAAGATTAATGACGCGAGAAATATTTATGGGCCATTTTTTTGAGGTAACTGAGTTAGTCATCCTTACGCGAGGGTAGCATGGTTTCTTCCGGAAACTCTAATTTTTCGTCCAGCAAACAGACAAGTTGACCAGAGGATAAACTCAATTTCTGACACAATATACTGACGGCTCATAGATTTGGTTACTTTGGCACTTAACATACAAATAAAATCAACTTATTGCATCCTGCTATTTCTTCTCTGGATGCTGCTTTATCATCTGAGTCATCATGATAATGAGGTTCACGGTTTTCGGCTACTACTGATTTGTGGTTCTGAGACTGCAAGTTCCACTCCTGATTTGCTGACTCAGTGTCATACTGACATTGAGGGAGACTGCTCATAAACCCAGTATGCCGCACAGGAAAACCCAATTATTATTTTTTATTTTATTTAATTTTTATTTCATATTTTTTTATTGTGGCGAGGTAATAGGTCGTAATCAGACTTGGGCTAACTAAATACAGAGTTGCTTGCATCCACTGATACTGCACTAAATACAGTGGATGTGGGATTTTTAGGTAGGACGAGGGACCAATTCGCACATGAAATAGAAGCCCGCCTCTATTTTCCCGAAGATGCTGTTCTCTACTGTCTAACAACTTCAGGAAATCTTAATATCTCACAGTTCAAAAATTCTGGCACGTTTTCACTTTTCTGAATTTAAAAACAACACAAACTTTAAACTTTAAAAAATCATTAATATTAAACTCCAAAATATATAAATGTAAATAAAACTTGTATAAATAAAAACTCTATTTACATATTTACAACAAAAGTTTCTTTCCTTCTCAGGTAAACGTCAACCCAGAAGTCCAGAAACTTTTTGTATTTTCTTTGTCACAGAACAGTTCTTGCATCTCCATGACGTCAGTGCCCAAATTACTAAGAAATTTTATTCTAATATCCTCACACAAAACACAACGCCTCATTATATATTCAGCGCCCTCTATTTCTCCACAAATACAATTGGAGCTCTCTTCAACCGCTAGCTCTCTTCAGTGTTCCTTTTAATCCATACCCTGTGACCAACATATAACCGAAGATCCTTAACATTGGCCAACATCTATTCCTCCTCACGGTCATTACCCCAGGCAGAAAGGCATAGGTATCAGGGCCCTTCTCAGAACGTTATCAACGTTTTTGCCAGTTTTACAGTTTGTTCATGATCAGGATCGAATCTAGGACAAGACCTTATCACCAGAATCTCAATAGATAAGTTGCTATTGGTAGCAAACATTAATGCTTTATATTAATTTTCTCCAGCTACTACTTGGTAAGCGTCGTTAGAGACCGCTCTGCAGGCCAGAGTCACCCCAAGAATAGCAAATCTCTGAGTAGATACTAAAATTCTCCGCCTTCATGCACCACAAGCGTATGTAACTATAAGCAAGAAAATACATTTATAAAAGAGGTCAGGAGACCTACCCTTTCCTTCCCTCGTTCTCTTTTCTGGTCACTTTCTCGAATCATCAGTTTAGGCGATCGGGTCACATCGGTCCCATTATTGTTCAAGCAATGCGTCTATCATCATTATACAGTGATGGACAAGTTGACTAGCACTCTTGGAATATTCCAGGAATACGATCCAACGATGAAGCCCTGAGATGCACCTCTAGTGACTTTTTTATTATCATAGTATGTGTTGTAGTGACTTTTACAGCCTCCTTATCCTCTATATTTGATGAGAACATTTCATTTTCCTCCATCTACTCAGTCTATTAGTGACTTTTCTTTATCTCAGTATGTGTTATAGGGACTTTTAGAACGTCATAATTTTGTATATTCGATGAGAACATTTCATCTTCCTCAGTCTACTCAGGAAACTCTACCACCAGAGCCTATCATATGTTTCCTGAGAGTCAATAAAACTACTCAGGGTATATACTTTTCTTGTGCAAAAAGCGCCTAAGTTGCCGATGCGCCTAAAAAGCCGTGCAACAAGAAATTTTGGATCATATCTTGTTACGGGCATGAAAGTAAGTTAATTGTACAGATTTTGGGATGCTAAATACGGAAATAGTGCTTAAAATGGCAGATTGGTTCTTGTTTTCGAAAATAGTAGTTTTTCATATTTATACAAGGTATTTTTTTTACATGGCAGTAAGCTATAGCTATGAACACACCTGTACCAAACATGTGACCATTTCGACTTTTGCTTGTATTCAGCTTCGGGAGCATCCCTATTCACCATCCGACAATAATCGGCTAATATGACGGCACTCCATTTGCTTTTGTATCTTTGTTCCATCGCTGCGATATCTTGATGGAAGCTCTCAGCATGTTCGTCGCTGACGGCACCGCAGTTTAGCGGGAAGAAATCCAGGTGTGAGTGTAAGAAATGCATCTTCAATGACATGTACCCCAATTTTTCATAAGAAGTATTCAGATCTTCCACAAGCTGCCTACTGATAACAAGGGTTCACTCATAGAAGACTTTCTCCTTTCACATGAGCTGACGGTTCTAAATAAACCCAGCTCACCTTATACCTTCAGCTCTCTAAATGGCGAATCAAATATAGACATCACTGCTACTTCTTACACCGTTTCTTCAAACATTAATGACTGGACAGTAAATACTAACATTTGCTCAAGTGACCATCGTGCGATCACCTTCTCCGTGACTTGCTCTGCACAATCATATAATCCTCCACTACAGGACCTTAGAAGATTTTCTTTGCAACGCATCATGTGGAACCAGTTTAATGACTGAATCAACACTGATTTCCCAATTGAAACCATAAACTTCATGCATCACTTTACAGCTTCTCAATTAGCTATGTTAATGATGCTCTCAGCCACGCTTGTTATAAAGCAGCCAAAAAGAAAATTCAGTCTTCCCATCCCACTCCATGGTGGAACCGAGAACTTACTCTGCGTCGTCAGCAAGTGCATCGGGCTAGGCGTACTTACCAACGACATCCCAGGAACTGGCCACCTCCCAACGTCGAAAGTCTTAAAACAGAATATCAGGTTCTCAAAAGACAATATGTCAAAACCATCACTACCTGTAAAATAAAATCTTGGCAGAACTTGGTTCTGCCAAGATTTTACTGGCAATCGGGACCCATGGGGCCTTGTTTATCGCCTTACGAGGATCGGTACCCGCAAACGGCACCGAAACTCTCACTTGGAAGGACACCATCAACACTATCTTGGACAATCTACTTCCTTCTGATTGCCCAGAGGATGGCTTGACTGCTCATCAACAAATAAGACAGCTCAATAACTTCTACACTACTACTTCTGAATCTCAGCCATTTACGCAGGTGGAGGTGGACACAGCTGTCCTAAAAATTAACAACTCTAATTGTCCAGGCCTCGACCTTCATGAAGGCATCTTTATCAAACAATTCCATATGCTACGTCCAACGGTTCTTCCGACTCTATTCAAAAAATGTCAGAATGAAAGAATGTTATTTGGAAGACAGCTCTTCATAAACTAATTTCTAAACCTTCAAACACCCAAAGTGGCAAGTCCTTCCGTCCTATTACTCTGTTATCGCATTTGGCCAAAACACTTGAAAGGCTGATTGCTATAAGACTGACTTCACTGTTCACGAACACCTCTCTTGTATCAGACGATCAATATGGTTTCCGAACTGGACGAGGAACTGAAGAAGCAATCTTTGAATTCCTTTCTCGAGTTAACTCTACAAATTCTAAATACGTTCTTGCTATTTTTGTTGATTTTTCTGCGGCGTTTGATCTGTTATGGTGGTCTAGTTTGTTTGCTCGTATATGTGCTGCCGATTGTCCTCTTCCTCTCTATAACCTTTTAAGAAGTTATTTTGAAAACCGTACAGTTTCTGGATCTAACTCCATCTCCCACTCTGTCACTAGGGACTGCCCCCAAGGCTCTGTTCTTGGGCCACTCGTCTGGAACATCGTTCTTGACGAATGGCTCCTTAAAACTATTCCTTATACTTCCAAATTGGCTTATGCAGACGATCTCACCCTGCTGATCCAGGACAATTCCCGTGCCTCCCTTGAAAGTACTGCCAACTTAGTCACGTCAGATCGCTCTCATTGGTCCATCATAAATAAATTATCCATATCCTCATCGAAAACTAAAATGATGCTGGTTAAGGGTTCGCTTAATATTTCACGGCCACCTGTTGTAAAACTTCAAAACAATCACTTTCCATGGTTTCTTCTCTAAAATTTCTTGGTCTGATCATTGATAGTAAACTTACGTTTACTAAACACTTGGAAGATCTTTCAGAGAAAGTAAAAAAACTTACCTTCTCACTTCTGCGTCTCTCTAAACAATCTTGGGGTCTTAACTCTCGTTCTCTACGGTTATATTACAAAGCTGTGTTTCTACCAATTTGTTCCTATGGCGCGGCCGCCTGGTTTTGGCATGTTAAGAAGGTTTCAGTACAGACTAAACTTCACAACATTCAACGTAAAACGCTTTTAGCAATGTGTATGGCCTGTAGGACTGTGTCCACTCCTGCTTTGCAGGTCCTTAACGGCTGTCTGCTCCTCGATCTCTTTCTTATGTACCGAGGCATGTGCTTCTACATTAGGCACGCTGTCCCTGTCACCTTTCTTGGCATTACCATCGATGTCACTGTGGATCCCAAGGCAGAGAAAAGACGCTGTCGGAATATTTCGATGCAGAGCTGGCAAGACAGATAGTTTGCTATCTCTAAGGGTCTGGTTACTTTTAAGTTCATCTCTAACGTCACCTTTGCCACGTTAGAGTCCACTCAGAAATGGTTTCATCCTGATCTGTACACTCTCTACTTGCTCTCTGGTCATGGCTCCCTTAATGCGAAACTTGCAACTTTCAACCTTGCTGAATCACCTCTCTGTTCTTGTGGTGACCCAGAAGACTGGGAACATATTTTATACCACTGCCATCAATACCTAGATCTTCGACAGAACCTTCTTCTCTCCACCAGTATCACTGTCCCCGGAAATGAGCCGGACTTCCTGAGCACCAGAGAAAATTTCCAGTCCCTGGAAGAATTTGCTCGTCATGCTTTTGATCGCCGGAGACGCCTTTTCACTCAACTATGGAAACCTCCTAGCCTTCCTAGTGGAGACCCCTGCTGGCACTGGCTTTTGGCCAGTGCGGGATCAGATATATATATTCCTCCCCCCCTCCTTTTTCTTTTATCTTTTTATTTTTTTCAATTTTATATTTTATTTATTTATTTTTATTTTTCTAATTTTTATTTATTTTTTATTTTATCATTTTTTATTTTATTTAATTTAATTTTATTATTATTATTTTATTTTTTTGTTATTTATCTATTTTTTTATTTATTTATTTTTTTCTTCTTCACTTTTTATTTGTATTTATTTACTTATTTATTTTTGCTGGTTCCCTGGGTTTGGGCTGCCGGATGGACAGGATTTTATTATCTAGTTTTTATTATTTTCTTTTATATATATATATATATATATATATATATATATATATATATATTTATTTATTATTATTTATTTATTTTTTTTATTTTTTTTGTTTTGCTCTGATATTAGGGCAGTAAGAGCTGGTAAACCAGAACGTTCGGAGGACGGTCGCGATACATGCATAGTTGCCCTCCCCGTGGTGTAGATGGACACTGGGCAGGCTTTCCAGGTGATCGCCTGCCTGGTGACAAAACGGCCAGAAACAACAAAACAACACACCCTGCACGAACATAATATTACACACATTTCTGGCCTTTTACAGTGCTTTCTGTAATCATCACAGTGTACAAAGGCGGAGATGAATTGACGTTCAGGTACCGTCCTACATAACATACTATACATGTCTACATGTCTACAAGCTGCCTGCAGTTGCCGGCGTTAACATTTCCTAAAAAAACCAGTCGAAACATTTCGAAAGGCTTTCCACTCTGATTTCTCGCCATCACTTAGGACGCATTCGAACTGTTCATCTTTGAAGTCTGCGCGTGTAGCAGAGTGGTATCGTCACCGTCTTCCCCACACCGGGTGGAAATGGCCTGGGTTAGAATCCCATCGATGACGCGAGGAACTTTAATGGGCTTTTTTCACTCCGTGGCTGAGTTGGTCTCAGGCGTAGATAGCAAGGTTTTCCCCCAGAAACTGGGGTTTTTTCGTCCAGCAAAACAAGCAAATCTACCAGAAAACACATGCAATTTACAGACAAAATATATGGATATATATTAGAAATAATAGGTGGCCCTAATATAATAATTTGATTTGATTTTTGTTAATTTTGAAAAGTTGCCTTATTTGTGGACCAATGAAAATGCCTGCCTTAATGTTCTCTGTATTAAGTCTTCGGAATTTCTCTTGCAAGTATGTGAATGGAGGACCGTTCACGAAATTTTTCATAAGCCCCAGTTAGATGTGAAGTGGTGGAAGCAAAACTTTATTTGGATCTACCAGTGGTTCAAATGCTACGTTCTACGTTCCAGGTGCTAATGATTTTCGTTGAGGCCAACTCCTCTTCTCGTAGTACATATCCTTTACACGACTATACCACTCGCAGAGAAAGCAACAATACTTAGTGTAACTGTTTTGCAGTCCTAATAAAATGGCAGTTACCTTTAAATCACCACATATCTGCTACTCATACCTCTGATAGTGTACACCTAAGAGGATCTTCTCCATGTTTGCGTATGTTTCTTTTTTTGTGGAAGGCATACGAAAGAGGTATTGAAGGCAGCATATTTATATTGTGTAATAACACCACTTTAAGGCTAACCTTAGAAGAGTTTATAAATAGTCGCCATTCTTCGGGAACGTGCCTCATGTTCATAGTTGCCATTAGACCGTCGACATCCTTACAAACAGTGAGTTCACCATCTGTTTGACAGATCTTATATCATAGTCTTTATTTCGAGTACGAAATGTTGTCACTTTCACAAAATAATCTAGAAGCTTCCACTGTTGTAGCCTCGAGGCCAAAAGCTCTGCCTTATTGTTCTGCAGTTAGAGATCCCTGATCCCTTCTGAACCACATAAGATCACAGAAAGTGAGATTTCTGTGATCTTATGTGGTTCAGAAGGATAAAGATTTGGAAAAATAATGGATCCCTTGACGTAGACGGCTGCTTACTTCTTCGTGTACATCAAGTTGACGTTCAGTGTCTTCATCTTCATCAAAGTGTACAGAAAAACGGTCAGATGGTTCAGGAATATATAGTATTTCACCGTGAGGCACAGGACGAATTGCAGATGGTATATTTGGGTACATCACTGTACACGTTTTCTTCTTTGTCGTCCCTTTTATAATACGAGGCACCATACAGAAGTAACAGTCTGTGACGTGATTTGTTGGCTCCCTCCATATCATGGGCACTGCGTTAGGCATAAAACGTCCCTTTCGATTCACCCACCCGTTGAGTTTTTGATGAACAGGTAGTGCAACATATGCGTGTAGCCCAGTTCTTGTCCTGGTCGCCTACTTTACATCCAAAGTACAAGATTACTGCAATCAAGTTGAAGACGCATTTGAGGCAACAACAGCATATCACATGATTCAGAGAGAGGCGACAGTTGCCGATCACGTGATAAGAGCGTGGTGATGGTACTGAAACTGTGGTATTGCCGAGAGCAGTAGTTAATCATGTAGAGTAATTCGCTAAAATGAGACTCCAACATCAAATTTTATAATGTGATTTTCGTGTTCAGCAGGCCAAAATTAGTCAAGATCCTACATTTTCGTTTTCGTGACATTTTACGTGTTGACCAGTATTATGAGTATATAGGACACAGAAAACCCTAGGGACTCAATCGTATTTCCAGAAATGCAGTGTAGTGTGCTGTTTCGATTCACTATCTTTGGCCATTTTGGCTATTTGCATTCTGTCAAACAATTTATTCCATTCCTAAATAAATTTTAAAAAAAAATAATAATAATAAAAAAAAAATCTCTGCCCAAGCAATTTTTCACCAGGATATGACCCGACCACATACAACAAATGATCTAATGGATGTTCACAACGGACATTTTCTAGATCGTGTTCTGTCTCATATTTCTTTTACATTTCGGGCATGGATACATTACAAGATATAAGTTGTGGCTCGAGCCACAACTTATATCTTGTAATGTCTTTAAACTGCCCTACACCCTTTATTTATATTTCTCCGAAATTATTAGGGCAATCCGAGGACGTAGGAGGAACTATTTCTTATCTATACCACTATTTTTTGCCTTTTTGGAGTTCAGGTTCTATTATTTTTACTCCTTTAGTTTTTCTTCTTACTATCTGCATGTTTCTCTTTGCGTTAACTTAAATTTAATTATTTATTTATATTTATTTTTACCGTATCCATCACATAGGGGGCACCACATATTATTTTGACGACTATTACATTATGTCCTAGATACGGTAAATATGTAGTATGTATTATATATTTAATCTTATTTTAATCATTAAATTACGTTCTCTGTCGGGTCAACAATGATTAATATATGCTTACATTTATATTTTACTTATATTTCTTACATTCGATTCTAATAATTCTAAAATTTCTTAACTTTTTATTTACATTCGATTTATATTTGGCCTATACTGGTTTATATTTGGTTTATATTTAAATTACTTGGCATATATTGATCCTCACAGAAACAGAGAACCGCTTCTGGTTTTTTGCCTTCAGTCAGGGTGGTTGGTCCCAGTTGAATTCATCTAGATTGTCGGTAAAAAGTGATAATAATTTTTTTTTTTTTGCGTTTTCTTAGGTCCCTGATGGTATTATTATTGGATTGATTTACTTTTTCTAATAATTTTCTATTATCCTTAATATTCTATATATATATATATAAACGCTCGTTAAAAATTCGAGATAAATTGAAGCTAAATTCGATCTTAATTATCCATTCCTTTCAATCACATAAATCGTCATCATTATACCTTCCCCTTTCTGAAAACTGGCTCTATCCGCCCCTGTGTTGAATCACAAGGCACAAGCAAAGAGGACTAATTCATGCAAAATACTTAAAAAGTTTAAAATGTTGAATTAATGTCAGAACCCTTCTTCATATGACCAGCATCACATTCTTTTCTTGTTATTAAAAAGACCATGTTCCCACCAAATTCATTCACTGCTTTACATATAACTCCAGGGGCTCAGATCTGGTGAGTATGGGCTTGGCACACCCAGGGGTCCTGAGCTGGATATAATCATTCTTCTCTTCTCTTCTTGGTGATTCCCTTCTACTTTTGACACACACTCTCTCTCTCTCTCTCTCTCTCTCTCTCTCTCTCAGGGTAACTCGGGAATTTCTTTTTGGCTGGTACAGCATAAGCCTCAGTCTTCCTTACACCGTATAGCTAATAATAAAAAAATAATAATATTATTTTATAGACAAATGTAGGCATATTCATAAATAAGTGCCAAAATGACCAGTAGATGGCGGTAGGCTACATCTTTTCAAAATATTTTTACTCAATGTGTTTATGCATGTACAGATCGAACACAAATGACAATTATTATTGTTTAAATGAACGTGAATTTGTAGATGTGAAGATTTAAAGACTTGCTTCATCCAAAAATTAACTTTTTTTTTGCTTATTAAGTTATGCTATTTCTTGGCGTCTGTTTCCTCTACCTCGTAAACGTTTCTTTCATTTTCCTCCTACGAGAAGGATAAATAATTTATCATTTGTGACGTTTTCCTGTTAAGAGATATAGGAAAAACCTCTACGCTTTTGAACTTGGTTTAAATAGCTAAGTTCCTGAAGTGAAAATCTATACTCTTACATTAATAATTTCGCCATTCTTTATTTTATTAGTCTTGTTGCTTTCACTAATTGTACAATTCTTATTAAATACGAGGGCATCAAGAAGTGGGAGGGAGCAGGCTGGTGAGATTTCCAGAGCTCGGACATCGTACTGTGGAGATATATTTTAGAAACTAAAATATAATTAATAATTGGAGAGAAAAGGTGAAGTTGTTCTCTCCGTGGACCTCATGCAGGCTCTCGACGCACTTGTTTACATTTTGAGATTTAGTGAAACTTAATCGTAAATTGAATTTACTTTAGTCCCATGTATGGTTACTGAGAATCGAATGACAAAAGTTAAAAGATTAAATAGTGCATTTTATTAAATTACTAGCCTTAGAGACTATTTAAAACCTGTTCAACGATTTCAACTTAATCTTTTTTTTTAAAGCAACACACACCGTTAATTACTCCTACAAATAAAGTTTTATTTGATAATATATTATATGGGAGAAATAGCATAAAGGTTTAATTTTCAGTACTAATCTCAATTGATCTGCTTTGTTGTATAATGTTAAAGTGGAATAAGATTAAAACTAATTAAGAAATTTGGTTAAAATTAATAAATAGAAAGGGAAACATTAAAAGATCTGTGATTAAAAGTAGACCTGGAAGAAGTGCACATTTTATTCCTGGTTGTCTTGTATAAAATATTAAAGTGAAGGTTTAATATTTTATACAAGACAAAGGAGGAAGCTTCACTTATCATAACTGTTGCCTTGTGATTTTCGTGTTTTTGGAAGACTCAAAAATGATCTTGCAGGACGTCGAGTAAACACAGATGATGAAGTGAGGAGAGTTGTCAAACACTGAGTGTCAACAGCAATCAAAAGATCTTTATCAGTAGGAGTATAACGATCTGTTTTGGATCCCAAAGAAGGGCATAACAATCTGCTGTACAGATGGAATAAGTGTCTAAAGTATGGGGATTATTACTCTATTTAAGTATTCTCATTTAATTGTAAGTATTATTATTTTAAGTATTCTCATTAAGTATTATATTTTATTCTCATGTAAGTATTATATTTTAAGTATTCTCGTTTAATTGTAAGTATTCAGAATTAAGCATCATATAAATATTTCTTTACGCTTTTAGATTTATTTAACACCCTCTCCTTATTGTATTCACGCAGAATCCCGCCCTAATTAATTTTACTAAATTGATGAAACTAGGTGCAGGAGAAAACCTCTAACCTCTCACATAATATTGCTCCATAATCTGCTCTCGTTGGCAGCACAGTTAGTAGAATCGCCTTACTTCTCACACTGTGTAAAAGACCACAGTTCGAATCCCGTCGATGACGTGAGGCATTTTTAAGGGTCTTTTTCACAATGTGGCTGAGTTAGCTAGTCTTAGTCGGGGGTAGCATGGTTTTTCTCCCAGAAACTCGGGTTTTTGTCCAACAAAACAGAAAGTCGACCACAGAACACACGAAATTTACAGACAATATACACAGAGCAATATGGCCTTAGTCACTCATGCTCCTAAAACCCTACTACAACATACAAACTGCTCAAATATTCTAAGTTATTAAACAGCAAACCAACTTAAGAATGGTTGGTTTGCTGTTTAATAACTTTAGTTGCTTTGTGCACTTAAAACGTTTAGGCGAATACTTTGTGCGTTTAGGTGTGTGCGTGCGCACACACCTAAACTTGGGTCCCTTTAGTTAGATCCGCTATAGGAATCTTGGAGGTTGTAACTGTTCCTAATTCAAGTACTCACTCTCAAATTTTCTTTGCAGGTTCGAGAAAATCTGTGATTTTAGTATACCAGTACTACATCAAGGATATTCCGATTACCAGAGTTGCGGATGTTAAAGATCTGGGTGTTACTTTTACCGCTGGATGTGGGTTTTATAAACATATTAGAAATATATTACTCCAAGAGAAAAAAAAAAAAACCAAACAATTATGCATATTTGATACAGCAAATTGAATCACTACACATTAATTTCAAATTCATCCACTATCTTTCCAGACGTAAATCTCATGTTTTACCACCGAATTTTCTACCCGAATCTCTGCTCTTACTTCAAGCTTCAATCTTTTTGGAAACTTGGCGAACTGTTCTCGATCTAAAACTGTTGTACCATATCTTTACTGGTTCTACCTACCTGCCTGATCTTTCATGCCATATTAATCTTCACGTTTCAGCGGTGGTTACTAGACAGAAGAAGACATTCTAGATCCGTAACTCTATGTTAGAGATATCCAAGAACTCGTTCTTTAAAAGAACTATGGCACTTATGAACCAGAACTATGGCACTTATGAACCGGATATGGCTGTTGACAGGAAACAGCGTCACAAAACTACTGGAGAAAGTTGGCTGGTTGACAGTTGGGTTCAAGATGAAAGTTTATGATTAAATTGTATGTATTCTTTTATTTATTTATATGTTAATGATACAAGATCTATACAAGATTGTAAGAGGAAAGACCTCTGGTTCTAACATATTTGGCTCAATTGTGGCGGACTCCGTGGAAACATTGAACTGGCATGATTCTGCAAATGCAATCTTAGATGATCTTTTTCCGTTGGATGATCCTACCTCAGACTTAGCTGTTCATTCTAAAATCCGATCAGACAATAAATCTTATGTGTCCTCAACAACCACCGAACCTTTTACATTGGATGAACTGCAGGCTGTCTCGCATAAAGTTAATGTTTAGAAGTGCCCAGGACTAGATCTTGTAGAAAACATTTTTATTACCAGAGTCTTGAAATTAAAACCTTATGTTCTTCTAAACTTATTCAACAGATGCCTTCAGGAAGACACTTTTCCGGAAATTTGGAAGGTAGCTCTAGTTAAGTTGATCAGAAAGCCGGATAAGCCTTCTGGAGCGGCTAGATCGTACAGGCCGATCGCTCTGCTGGCTAATTTGGGTAAATTGCTAGAGCGACTAATGGCCATTAGATTGAATACCCTACTGGTAGAACAGGATCTGCTTTCAAGGTGTCAATATGGGTTCTGTCCCGGACGTTCCTGCCAGGATGCTCTTGTGCACTTTGTCTCGTCAGTTCAAAACTCGGTACATAAACATACCTTAGCCATTTTCATCGACTTCGAGGGCGCTTTCGACTCCCTTTGGTGGGAGAGTGTCCTGGAACGTCTGCGATCGGCTAGGTGCTCCAACCACCTTTACTTTTTAATCCGTAATTACTTTGGCAATAGAACCATAATAGTCAAGTCTAAACATAGCCATGTATCAAGATCAGTATCTAGAGGGTGCCCACAGGACTCTATATTGGGTCCTTTTATATGGAACATGGTGCTACAGCAGTGCCTCTCCCGATCTTTCGATAACGACAAAATAATAGCGTAAGCAGACGATCTCACCATATTGGTAAATGGTAACTCTAGGACCGATCTTGAAACTACTATAAATTTTGTTCTCCGGGATCTCTATGATTGGACTGTGACCAATAAGCTTAAAATCAGCTTGTCAAAAACAAAGATGATGATTCTTGGATCAAAGTTGGATATCTTTCGTCCTCCGTTGGTCAAGATCAACATTTGTCTCCCCATAGTTAAAGAGAACAAGGTTCTAGGGATGGTAATTGATTCCAGTCTCAATTTTATTCCTCAATTGACAAACTTGTCATCTAAAATACGCAGATTTACTGGTGCAATTGTTAGGGTGTCCCGTGTTGAATGGGAGCTCTCCAGAAAAACTTTAAGGATCTATTACAATGCAGTTTTTCTCCCTCTGGGCACGTATGTTGCCGGTGCGTGGTTTCACAGGGCACGGCTCAAACACTTCAAAGCAAAACTTGCCTCCTTGCGGAGAAGCATCTTGCGATGTTTAGTTAAGGCATGCAGGACAGTCTCGACCCAAGCTCTGCAAGTACTAGCCGGAACATTACCTTTAGACTTGCAAGTTACTTATAGAGGATTTTTATACAGACTGAAAAACCAGATTGAGACCGAATTTCTTGGAATAACCATCAACCTTCACAATGATAATAAAAGAGAAAGAAGGAGACTGTGGAACGAGTTAATTAACATCTGGCAGTCTCCATGGGATACAGCTCCCGTTGGTGCAACAACGAGAAAATTTATACCTCAAGTTTCATTTCTCCTTGATAAACGTGTTCGATTGTGGTTCTGCATGGACATGTTCACATCCTATCTGTTGACAGGACATGGATCGATGAACCAGTGTCTTTTTAGGTTCAATTTATCACAAACAGACCTCTGTTCGTGTGGATCACCAGAGAGTTGGGATCACATCTTGTATCGTTGCCCCCTGTATGACGATCTCAGACTTCCTCTTCATGCACTTACTAATTTTTAACCAGGACAGGAGTCATCTCTGCTTCAAAGCTCGGAGTGATATCTGATTCTCCAGGCTGTCTGTCGACATCCTGTATGCTGCGTCCTGTCGAGATTTGTCGATACTGAACGCCCAAGGCGTATTTCTTCGAAGGCGTTCAGTGTCGACAGATCTCAACAGGATGCAGCACAATGGTCCTGCTGATGCATAGCCGGTTAGATCTTCTTTAATAATATATAAACTCAAATCCTCAAGAAGGGAAATTTTTCCTTGGCCTGTAGACAAAATTAAGTGCTTTCTTTCTCGTTTTTTTTTTTTTTCTAGCAGTATGACTACTTTCTTTCTTTTTATGTATTTATTTACTATTATAATTTCTTTTTTTTAATGAGCAACACTTTATTTTTTTTTTGTTTACTAATTTATTTTTTTAACAGCACCACTGCCTTCTTCCATTTTACTTATTTTATTTATTATTATTATTTTATTATTATTATTATTTTAATTAATTTATTTATTTTTTATTATTATTTTTTTTTGTATTATTTTTATTATACGTTTTATTTTATTTTCTTCTGCTTCATTTATTATTTCATTTTTATTCATTTCGTTTCCATATCCAGCACCATGGGTGATCGTTTTTTTTTTTTTTTTAAATCTGGAATGTTCCCCCCAGAGGATCCTGACCTACCTTCTGGCAACATCAGGTGGGTCAGAGCTTCTCTTGAGACAGTACGTGCTTTACATGGACTGGTCCACCTTCCCGTGGTGTGGACGAGTACCCCGAATCATCTGTCCAGGGTAACGTCTGGGTAGCCAAGAGGCCAGAGCAGAACAACAGAACACACACACACATAATACACACAAACCTACATCACACACACACACACATCTGGCCCATTTGTAGTGATTCTGTTCTTCAGAGAGAGAGATACGAGGCGGAGTTGAACAAACGTTCTAGGAGCCACCCTTTACATATACATTGTCCACATATTTACATGTTAATGTACAATATTTGTATAACTGGGCGTACGCCTGTTGTGTATATTATGTTAATAATATATACAGGGTGTCTCAAAAATATTGGTACAAACGTTTAGGGGAGATAGGTAAGATCTAAAAGAATGTGAATCGCATAGGAACGCATAACCGGAAACGTCACGGGAAAGTAGTAGCAGAGGCACAAGAAGCAGAAATGACATAAGACAGTAATTAGTGGCAAACATTTATTTCACATAATATTAACAATGGAGTACGAGATGGATGCATTTCATGATGTTACAACAGATGCTCGAAGGTTCCACCATGAGACGCGATGCATGCGTGACACCGACACAGCATGGATTGGCGGACATGGTCGAACACACCTGGAGTTTCTTTGACAATAGCAGCAGCGCAGACGAGTCTCGCCACGAGATCCATTTCCGTCTCCACAGGCGATTCATACACGATAGATTTGAGGCCCCCCCCACAGAAAGAAATCAAGGCTCGATAAATCAGATGAGCGTGGGGGCCAGGCAACGGGTCCACCGCGGCCAATCCATCGACGCCCAAAACGCCTGTTCAAATGGTCACGAACACACCTTCCATAATGGGCAGGCGCCCCGTCATGTTGAAACCAAATGTTGCGTCTCACATTTGCTGGAACAACGTCAAGTACCCTGTAGAACTTGTTCAAGAGAGATCCGATATTTAGCGGAGTTCATGCGGGATGGTAACAGGTATGGGCTGACTAAGCAGTCACCGACCATACCTGCCCACACATTTATTGCGAAGCGATGTTGTGCCTCATGGGGTCAACACCCTTTTCTCATATACTGAACATCTTCACCTAGATTGTGACCACTTCTAGCTACTGGACTTGACACTCAGGTTGTTTGAATTGTTTCATCCGTGTCTCTCTTGATACGTGATTGTCTTCCCACCCTCTCGAGGGTCCTCTTCTTCCACTTCCGCTTAGGTGAGAGAATTCCCACCCAACCTGTGGAGGATGCCTTCCCTTACATCCTCCGTCGCTCTGTCTATACCTCCTTTCCTTTACCCTCTCCAGTACATCCTGTACTCCCTGAACCCTATTATTTTATATATTTTTTAATTTTTTTTTATTTTACTTGGTCTCTTTCCAGGAAGCTCAGGTGACCTGGAGGAGACTAGCCAGAGAATTATGGGCAGCCTGGCTACCTCCTAGTGGTGTGTGCGGGCAACGTGGGGTCCCATCAGGGGCCCTGCGGCCAAAAGCCAGGACACCCAACAGAACCCAGCATAATACTTCATTTACAACACAAAAAATTTTTCTGGCTTTCACAGTGATACTGTTTGTCTCCAGAGAGTATATATGGGGCAGATGTGGGAAACCACCGGAGGCGCCTTTCCCCCAACACTATGCACACTATGCACACTATGTGACTCATGGGGGCGCACACCGTGTGGGTTGTCGTGAGCCCACACATGAGCATTGTGCTGATTGAATAAGCCTTCCCGAGTGAAATAAGCCTCATCCGTGAACAAAACATAGGCTGGAAAATTCAAGTCTTGAACACTTTCTTGGAGAAACCACTGCGCAAAAGCCACATGTGCAGGATGATCTTGGGGGAGCAGTAACTGAACCCTTTGGAGATGAAAGGGTGTAAGGAATCTTCGTGCCAGACACGCTGTACACTGCAACGAGATACTCCTAAGGCAGAGGCAACGGCACGTGTGCTGGTAGTAGGATTATTCTGGACGGCATTCAACACACTTTCTTCCACGGCGGGAGTTCGCGTCGAACGTGGTCTGCCCGCACTACTCCTGTTACCTCTAAGTGACCCATAATCGCACAAATTTTGATGCACCCGCGCAAACAAACGGTGTCCGGTACATGTCTGTCTGGGAAGCGTTCTCCATAAATTCGTTGAGCGGCTCGTCAATTGCCCTCTGCTAATCCATACATTAGGTGCATGTCTGCCAGCTCACAGTTCGTATATTGATGCATGCTCTTCGTGCGGCGATTACTGCTTGAATGAGTAAACCAAAAATTTTCCCTCTCGCGAACTGATGAACAGCGCCGTCTACCGACTTACGGTGACGTTTCCGGTTATGGGATCCTATGCGATTCACATTCCTTTAGATGTTACCTACCTCCCCTAAACGTTTGTACCAATATTTTTGAGACACCTTGTATAAATAAATATGCTCCCCATTTCCTCTTGCACCAACTTCCCATGATATTTATTATCTCGAATGCAGCATTCGTCCAAATTTCCCACAGCCTAAAAATATGCACGTGGGTCTCCACTTGCAACATCCTATGCAGTACTAGCAAGACCGAATGATTTCTTGAGTAGTTTGTTAGAGATGAGTCATGATCTTACTGTTGCTGATTGGAAACAAAGGTCAGCTTACAATGGAAAAGAGAGCTCTGTCAACAAAAAGGCTCGTGGCATTGCAATCGGCAGTAAAGTCTTGCTTATGTTTTAATTTTTATGTGATAGACTGTTAATCACTCAGTTTCAGGCGCATGAAATAATTATAAATCCCGAACACTGCATGCAAAACATGTAGCAATTCTAATTGATGTACTGACAAATGGACGGTAAACTTTGCTTGGTCAGAGAAAAGTCGAGTATATGATTTTGAGTTTAAAAAAAAAGCAGCGCTTGGTGCTATTAACATAACGGATTGACCACCCCACCAGTTGGAACATAACAGGACATTGCAATAGAGAAACACACAGAAAACACTGATTTGCATGATGCCTGAAACTTTGGAAGCAGGCCTTCAATGATGGGCAAAAGGATTGTTGGTCCTATTAATCATTTGACATTTTATGCTATATGTGCAGGTTGGGATACTAATGTGAAGGAAATAACTCCGGAACGGTATGAAAAATTCCACGAAGATTTTTCCGATCTCGACATGATGTGGCTACTGGAAGGATTTTAATAGAATTTTTTTCGCACCATTGGAGAGTTAAGTCAGGCAAAAGTTGCAAGGTTTATTCTGCTGAAAACTCGTGGTTTTCATTCAGACAATGAGAAAAACCACACAAACCGATCAGAGAATATATACTTATCTGCCGCGATCGTTGTTTTAAATAATCCAAGCAAACTTTAATAGTGTGCGTGTGTGGGGGGGATAAAGTCTATCGTAGTTCGATTTCGCTATCATAATAAAATTCAATACAAAAAATTAAAAAAGAATACTACTAATTATTTGTTTATACTCCATTAATACGTTTAAGCAACCGCTTATTAACTTCATGTAAAAACACCCGTGACCTCAAAATGTGTTTTTATACGAAAGCGTGTCACTGACCAAACATTATCATTGTCCCATAAAGGTGACACATTCATTTACCGGTTCAAAAATAAAGGAGACAGCTGAAACCTTCATATGACCTTGTTACAGCATTCATTTGCTTTAATGTCAAAAAAAGAAGAAAAATAAATAGATAAATTAAACACATTGCTCAGAATTTATTAGGACCATGAACTAATAACGTGTTAGGTCGCCTTTGTTCTGAATCACTGTCCCAACAAAACGAGGCATGGAGTCAGTAAGGTGTTGAAAAGTGAGAAGAGGAATATTGAACCATTCCTGTAAAAAAAAAACTATCTTCATTTCATTAAGAGTTATGTGAGCAGAGGATCGTGCTGATGAATACGCCTTTCCAGTTCATTCCAAAGGGACTCGGTGGGATTGAGATCTAAATATTGTGCTGGCTAAGGCAAATTCTTGAAATCTTCCTCTTGTTCTTTCACACGTTTAGCGCGGTGAATGGTTACATTGTCACCTGGAAAGTACGCCTGTCCATGAAGGTAAACACACAAGGACGTTTAGATTTATTTCTTCGCAGCAGTTCAGTTGGCCGCTCGTTCGGAGAGGTATGGGTTCTTTTCTGGGGCTGTATTAGCCGAAGTTATTTCCGCGAGCGCGCGCGCACACACACACACACACACACACACACACACACACACACACACACACACACACACACACACACACACACACACACACACACTCTCTCTCTCTTCTACAGCTGACTACATAGTAGGACGTGAGCAGCAAGTTGGGTGGGTCCCATTAAAATAATTTGATGTTCAAATAAGCTTTGGCGATGTCCTTCAGTGGATTAGGGACCAATGCTTTGCTACAAGTCAGGCAAGTTATGCATCATTAAATCTCCAGCAGCTGGTAGTGTCAGTTCACATGATGGATCCAGTGCCTTGCGTGGTTTTCTATACATGTGAACACTTCAATCGGGGTTGAAAAGCGTGAATTGGAAGTCATTGGACCACATGAGTTACCTCTAGTCTTCCTACGTCCATCCTTTTGCACCTCTGCCACCAAATCAGTCGTATTATCTGGTTAATGTCCTTGATCAGTGGCTTTCTTGAAATCTCTTCTCCCGTACTACATTCTTTGTAGCGTTTTTCGCATGGTGCAGGTACCAATGCCTGGTGATATTCTTGCATTGAATACAGTGGTTGATTGTTTTGTCCTTTGGCTACGATTAAACTTAGTAGTCCACCCCAGACGAAGAACACTTCGCTCCTTCACCTTACACGATGATGCTAAGAAAAACAGCAAGGATTTCTTTACTTATATAAACTCTAAAAGGAAGGGGATGAATCTGATTGGTCCACTTGTAATCGATGGTTCTACTGTTGATGATCCTGCTCAGATAGCAAACAAACTGAATGAGTATTTTGCATCTACATTCACACATGAGGAGTTATTAAGGTTTGAAAATGGCAGAAGGTTATCAAATTGTAGCAGGGTGCTTAATGATTTTGTAATAACTGAGAGCAAAGTGGAGAAGAAATTGTTGAAGTTAAACATAAGAAAAGCACCTGGGGTGGATGGGATCTATCCAGTTATATTAAAGGAGGCGGCAAAGCAACTAAGCAAACCCTTAGCCATAATTATGAGAGCATCCTTGGACCCAGGGGAGGTCTCCACGGACTGGAGATGTGAAAATGCATCCCCAATTACCAAAGGGGGGATCGAAGGGTGACACCAGTAATTACAGACCAGTTAGTTTAACTTCTGTTCCGGGTAAAATAATGGAGTCACTGGTTAAAGATGCATTGCAGGATCATCTAGACAAGACTGCAGCAATAATTCAGACACAGCATGGGTTTGTTAAAGGAAAGTCTTGTCTGACAAATTTGATAGGATATTATGATGTGGTTACAAAGGAACTGGATGTAAAAAATAATTTTGATATCATATATTCGGATTTCAGGAAAGCTTTTGACACTGTTGCGCATAGAAGACTATTGTACAAATTGGAGCAGAATGGTATTAAGGGTAAGTTGCTACAATGAATAAAAGGAGGGTTGAATGGGAGAAGACAGATTGTGGTAATTAATGGGTGCTGCTATTCGTGGACTAATGTTATTAGTGGAGATCCACAGGGTTCGGTGTTGGGTCTTCTGTTGTTTTGTATATTTATCAATGATATTGATGAAGGTATATCAGGTTTAGTGCGAAGTTTGCAGATGATACAAAGGTTGGCAGGGTTGTTAATGACAGTAATGGCAGTGTGCTACTGCAACAGGATCTAGATAATTTGGGCAGATGGGCTAAGAAGTGGCAACTGAAGTTTAACCTTGACAAATGCAAAATACTGCGTATGGGTAGAAGTGACCCCAGAGAAACGTACCAACTGTATGGTAGTACACTTAAGGTGGTAGAAAATGAAAAAGACCTGGGAGTAATTGTGCAGTCAGATATGAAGTTTTCTGAGCAATTCAGACAGGCTGCCAGGGCAGGTCATGCGGTTTTGTCAATGATATATAGGAATTTTTCTAGCAGGGAAAAGGAGCTGATTGTCCCTCTGTATAAGGCAATGGTCAGGCCACGCCTTGAGTACTGCGTACAGGTCTGGAGGCCTCATTTTAGGAAGGATGTAGATTTGCTTGAGCGTGTACAGAGAAGGGCAACAAGATTGGTGAGGGGAATGAAGGGATCCTCTTACCAAGAGAGGCTTAAGTTCTGCAAATTGCAGTGGCTGGAGACTAGGCACCTGCGCAGTGATCTGATCTGAATTCTGATGGGATCCTTCCACTTGTTCAGATTACGAACCTAAGGGGGCATAAATTCAAATTAAGAAAAGACAGATGTAGAATAGATGTGCGGAAATTTGCCTTTAGCCAGCGGGTGGTTAATTGCTGGAACAAACTTCCATCTGTTGTTGTGGAAGTTGAAAATAATCATTTTGAACAAGCTGTAGATTGGTTAAAACAACATACTGAAGGAGTTCCAGAAGTTATAAGGGCTATGAAATTAATGGCTGTAAGTTCTTCTGCGTTACCATTGCAGGAGGCATTAAAAAGAGAGAGAGAGAGAGAGAGAGAGAGAGAGAGAGAGAGAGAGAGAGAGAGATATTTGCTTCAGTTTGGGGTGGCTTGCAAACAGGCAGGCTTTACAGCAGAATGTAAAACATAAATAATCTGGATGCCTCGAGACACTAAATTTGGAATTTCATTTGAAGATAAAGTCATTCAAACAATTCCTTAAGAATTTTATATAACAAATCTTTTAAGTTTATAGTACTGAGGTATATTTTGCATTGACTTATCAAAATACCATCCAATACAGAAATTGAAACTTTAAATTGTTCAGATCGTTTCCCAAAGACAGAGTATATTAAAAGAAATTTATAATATAACCTGTAGGAAAATCCTTCCTTCCTTCCCCAAAAATGTAGAAGTTTGTCATATTTTGAATGCAGCTGAGATGAAAACTAATAAAAGTAATGAACTTTTCAATATAATAACTTTCTCCATGAAAAGCATGAATTCCACGAATTTTTATGCTTGAAGGAAAAAAAAAAATATCAATGGTACTTTCATGTAGTGTACGAAATATTTTTATCAAGTTTATCATTTGCATAATAGTAAATGAGAATTACATCATAAGTATTTTGTTTACTTCCTTTAAATATAAAACAACAGGTATCAACTTCATCTGTTGGACATTTCTGAAGAGTGTCAAACTGTTTTTCTGAAATTGGAAACTGGCTGAAATGAATGTTTGATCTGCTGCTTTTGGATCCTGCAGAAATACTAGAGAGCAAGGGATGACCGAAACAGTTGATGCTTCTCAGATTATTTGGTGTATAATTACATTGATGATACCACCAAATTTTCACAAAACATTTGGGCTTCCTTTAAAGTGTCTTCAGAGAGGACAACCAATTCATGTGAAACACTCCATGAAAATTACAATAAAAAGTTTACTGCACCTCACCTTACTATCTGTGGATAAGTTAATGCTTACTCAACTGGAGATATATATATGTAAAAAAATATTTTTTTTATACTACAGGATGGCAACATGGGGTCAGAGGAGTCTAGCAGACAAGAAAATTGATGTATTTTCATATCCACATTGGTATCAAGTGGATATGAATATGTGGTGTGAATAACTCTGTACTTTCATACTGATCACTTGGCTACAGTTGTATGTAGCATTAAATGGTTTTAGCATTTCAAGAACAAATATTAATAATATGGATCTCTTTGTTTTTAATATCATGATAGACTGAAGAAAGACATTAACAAAGAAAAAATTCCTAATTTCAATTTTAAAGTTCATTTTCTGACAGTATTTTTCTCAGATTCACAAAATTTTCAGACTTTTGTGTAGATTCCCAAACATAGTGAAAATTCATTAAATTTCTAAAGTCGATAGGTTAAATTAATGTAAGGAGGAACTGGACAGGAATGGTGTGATTTTTTTTTTGGCTGATGTTACATCACATGCCACTACTACTACTACATTTTCGGCTGCACTTGCATTTGTTCGCAGCTGTCAGACGTTTATCCGTTAAGTACTGGGATATGTGGTGAGTATTGGCTGGAATATCCTTTTAAGTGCTCGAATCAAACGATCAAAGACACTAGTCTTTGATCACTCGACAAGTACAGCTTCCCTCTCTTTTGCAGTACGTACTAAATGCACACACACTGACAGTCTAACTTCTTCCGAAGTCTGTGAGATCTTATTCATTCTCCATTGCCAATGAACTGATAAGGACACTATTCGCGTCATACAGCTTTATAGTGCCTTCTGCACATGTCACACATTGTATGTGCGTGCATGACATGTGCAGGAAACCCCACGTCACACACATGACCTCTTTAATTCACATATTTTTGCAAGATTTTCACATATAGCACAAACTTTCAAGTCCTAATAAAGAGTTTAGGCAATGTATGAATATCTTCACGGAGTATTCTTTCTGGTAGTACTATTTGCCTTAGTATCTTTAAAACAGCGGTGTGCAACCTTTTCCTACAACATGTAAAAATTATGTATGCGTCGTGTGCCACCTAGGGGGCAGATCGAGAATCTACCGAAATCAATAACCACTTCCTTCTTCCTTTACTGATCAGCACCTGGCTCCACCAAATGTTTTTCTAACTACGCAAAGGAATTTTATGCTAAGTGCTTGTACTGAGAGAGAAAAAAAAAAAACACGCTAGTTAATGTACGCAGTGCGTTACATTTCAGGCGATTTCGATTTTTTTCTTCAATTAATTAAATTTTTGTTCTTTTTTCATGATTAACAGAAGCGAAAAGTAAATATAGTTATCTCCTTATCAATTAATTAATAAGATTATAACTTTATAGAACACATAATAAAGCTCTATAGTTTTACTTTCTTTAAACTTAGTCGTTCAGTTTAATTACAACTGTATGTTTATTACTCTTCTCTCATATACTTTCTCTTTTCTCTCTATGCGGTATGTCTCATTAGAAAGTGACACCACGTTTACGAGTTTTACATAATACATGCGAAGCGTGTATTATGTAAAATCATGAACTATCACAGATAACACTGCATTAAAACTACATTTATTCTATATCTTTTTTCCATATAATTTGTAAGAAAAAAATAAATAAAAGAAATATTAATTGCCAGATTTTATCCTATTTTAATAAAATTTGGAATGGCTCGCCAAATGTTTTTAAACGGCCCAAATTTAAAATTCCATGAAAATCCGCCCACTGGGAGTTATTCTGCTACATGCGGACGAACTGACAGACATGGTGAAGAATAGACATGCATATATGTCCAAACACACCTAAAAAATTAAAACAGCTTTACTATAATAAATTAATAAATTTACAAATAAATTTAACGAATAAATGAAATGTTGTTTATCTGTGTTAAATTGATATTAAAAGGCTGTAAATATGAGCTGTAAGTTCCCGTTATAAAGAAATCCAGTTCATAATTTTTGGCTGTAAATGTTCGAATTAAACATGTTTAGTTTTGTTTCTGATTTTTGAAATCGGCAGCTTAATTTTTTACATTATTTATTTATTTTTTTCATATCGGGAGCCGTGTCACAAACAAGAGATACGCTTTCCGTGGGTTATGTTCTCTGTTTTTCAGAATTAGGGTTTCTTGATATGATCTAAATTTTCTTTGACACTGAAGGACAGCATCCTTTTTTTTAAGATCATTTATAGTAACTTTTGGAAATGATAAATAAAGAACTTATCACGTTTTGGAGATTTAAAAAATCTTGTGTGCCATTGGATATATAGGTTAAAGTAAGAGGAGAAATAACTGTCCTTGGCGACCTGTAATTTTTGGCCCCAAGGAAGACGATAAACTAAATAAGAATAATCTGGAAGGGAGGAGGAGGAGGAAAGCAAAATACTCATGCAGAACCAGTTCTGGTAATGGTGGCCATCATTTCAAAGTAGGAAATCGGTCTGTCAACTCTTTCCTTAACATTGACATAAATTCCTTTAGGAAGAAGGTCCGTTCCTCAACCCTACACATTTACTTATTTTCTTCAAACAATTGTAAATTCTCTGTTATTATATTCTTATTTTTTTGATTTGGAAATTTAACATTAATTAAGCTAAATTAGTGATGTATTAATTTGAGCTTTATTCATAGAGATAAATGGAGTTGGCACTGGCTACGGTCTTTGTGGGATGTTTGTGTTGCTAGTTTTATAACATGAAGTGAATGGCCGAACTTATTAGTAGATGCAAGAAATTCAGTTCTCTGTTTGTACCAGTGCTAAGGTAAGTATAGTTTTAAAATTTTTATTAGTTCAACAGATTTTCTCTGCATTTTAAGAGTAAGATATTGGTTTAAATTTTAAAATATTTGAAACGTTATTTTACATCGTAAAATAATGATGCTTTCAAATACTTTTGAAATATTGTTCCAAGTCAGTTATTCAATTCATGTTTTAATCAGTGCAATATCGAAATAATCCTAAAAATAATCACAGCTCTATAAAATACGATTGCAAAATCACTGTCTGTCACCCTTGCTGTAGCTTTCCACAACACTAGTATTTTCTGTTGTCTAAAATCTTTAAATATAGGAAAGTAATTGCTCTGCGTTCAAATAAATAAATAACTGAGTTGAAAATTAACCACAAAGTTTACTCACATAAAAATATATTTTTCTAACTATTCTCAGTAGAAATAATACATTATTATAGAAATAACAAACACCACATCTGCTTGAACTGCACACGAACCTCAGAAATAGCAGAACATATCATTGGACAAGGCCCCATCTTCTTGACCTTCCCAACAGATACCTCTTCACCACAGATGCATTACAACAAAGGAGACAATATGAGGAAGCTTTCTTCATTCAATGCTTCTGATAATTTCCCTCGTCAGTCTTAACATCGACTGATATCCAATGCTGTCAGACCTCCTTTTCTTCTTCTTCCAAGACGAGATTTTTAAGTCTTGTTACCTCCCATGTGGAAATCATATCCACGCTTTTCCAGTTATAATAGCCCTCAATTTGGCTGAAGAGAGGAGACTCATAACTTCTGCAGGTCGGGCAATTATCCTAACACAGGACTGAAAACCTTCCCCATCACAATCTTAAATAGTTTCCTCCTGCAGTGGCTCTGTCCACTGCAGGAGGAAACTATTTTACCATTTGTGATCTCCGAAGTAGACGTTAGTTACCAAGATCGCCAAGAGTTGTGGTAAAAAAAAAAGAAAAAAGGACAATACTTCCAATTAACACCTCTGATATCAAGTGTCATACAACGTCCTATGCGAGACAACACACATGGTTCAACACACTTTGGTACACATTCGGGGGGCTTCGAACCTTTGATCCTGCACCCACCCAAAGACATGAAAACACGTGGTTCCCATTTGGAAACTGTACTAAAACGTGACTAAACATTGTCTTTCCAGGTCGGAAGAAGCTTCACTTTCCATACTTGTTGCCTTGAGATTTTCGTGTTTTGGAAGACTCAAAAATGATCTTGCAGGACGTCGTGTAAACAGATGATGAAGTGAGGAGCGTTGTCAAACATTGGGTGTCAACAGCAATCAAAAGATCTTTATCAGTAGGAGTATAATGATCTGTTTTGGATCCCAAAAGAAGGACATAGCACTCTGTTGTACAGATGGGATAAGTGTCTCAAGTATGAAGATTATTACTGTATTTAATACCACTCATATACTACGTGAAATTAATAATATAATTTATTAAGCTATTCGCCTAAACTGCTATACATTACGGTGACGTTTCAGGCATCTTACCGATACCCATCACCAGACCATGCTGTTGGGAGAATAGAAAACGGAAAGGGTTACAAATGTGAATACTTTACAATATTACAATTACCAATACTACAGTTACCTATATTACAATTACAATTAATGTTACAATTACAAATATACGATTCTAAAGTATTAAGTTTGAATTGCTGGTACAGTAAGAACCAGATATTAAAATCGGTTAGATATTAAATTAATTCCAGATATTAAATTAATATCTGGTTTCTATTGTAACAGTAATTCAAACTTAATACTTTAGAATCGTATATTTGTAATTGTAATATTGTAATATATTCAAATTTGTAATCCGTTCTATTTCTTGTTCCCCCAACAGCATGGTGTGATGTTGGGTATCGGTAAGATGCCTGAAACGTCACCTTACTGCATAGTAGTTCAGGCGAATAGCTTAATTAAACTGCATTATTAATTTCACTTGGTATTAAATCTAGTGATAATCTTAATGAAAACAATCACGTAACTTCCTTCCCCAACTATATTATGTCTAAACTACGGTGAAGAAATTTTTTAAAAAAGCACCAGTTAGTGGTAAAAAAAAAAGAGAAATCTTGTTTTTATTAGACCCATCCTCATTATTTAAATTTAACACTTTTAGCCTTGACAAAGTACGCATGTTTTCTGCATGGGGTCCCTCTTAATTTAGTTTCAATGTATTCTCTGAATATCACTGTCAAGGCAAGTTCCGTATAAAGACTGATCACTACGTTATTCAATAATCATAAATTTTCAGACATATGTGAGCCATACATTTTTATTCGTGCAACTGAAAAACCAGATGAAACCAATGGTACCTGATAAAAATGCCAAGTGTGTGTGTGTGTGAATAGAAAGGCGACTGTCGCTAAGCTGTGAAAAACTCACATGAGGAAGATTTTAAAGTCATGTTTGCCTTCTGTTGCGTATTTAATGGGCTGCATGTTGAAACTGTTTTCCATATGCGAGAAAACACAAACATATATCTATAATGTTAGGTAATAGATACAAATATATATATATATAGATATAGTGTTAGGTAGAAATAATGGGCCCTTTAACAGCGTGGAGTGTAATATGCCTTTAATTTCTTAAAGAATTACAGATTGTTCTTGAACGTTTCGTGGTACTTCCTGTACCACTTCTTCTCAAACTTGTGCACCATGTCGCTAAAAAATATTTAATTAAATTTGGAATACGTATACCTAAATTTGCTGAATTGGAAGACTTTTTTTACTTCCTTCATATACAGTAAACCTCGATTTAACGGACTAATAGTGGAGAAGCGGTGTCCGTTAAATAGAATGTAACCTGGAGAGACAATTTTTTATTGTCCTTAATGAAAAAAAGAGTTTAATTCAATATACAGTACTGTACAATATAGAATTATGTTGCAATTTAGCATTTGATTTACTGATATCAGAAACAGTTTGTTTTTTTACACCGTAAATTTCACAAACACGTGCTACTGAGATGCCTTGTTCTAATTTCTGTGCCACATTTAAGTTCACATGCTTTCTTTTAACTCCTCTATCACGTGATGGCATTTTAAATTGTAAGGATTGCACAATTATTTAATAAATAAAGACACAATTCAGAAATCACAGACACTCTGTATACAACCTGACCGCACAATAGCTTGAGGCAGACTGAGACCGAAACAAAGCGAGTCAGTAGACCTGCAGTTTAGTGTGCCGAGTCACGTTCAGCTCGCAAGTCACCACTTGATCATATCTGTTGTCTGTAATCTGGGAAAACAGCTATTTGAACACGTTTTCAGAAAGAATAAAAAACAATTTCCTGAATTTGATTATAAAAATAAAAGTAAGTAATTATCAAAACAATAATGGAAGTAGGTAATTATTATTAATTTTTAATTAATAATAACACTGAAGTTTTGTATAACTTAAAAAAATAATATTGTCGAGATTAATATGTACATTACTGTATTATTATTTGTCCTGTCCGTTATATCGGGGTACGTTAAATCGAAGATTTACTGTAAATACTAAATGCATTCAGTCACTTCAGTTGTATAAATGAAACCAAATAAACTTTTCAAAACATTAAATGCTTAAACTGCCACATTATGAATCATTTACAGTCATGCCGACTGCACTACTCATGAATCTAAAAGTTTAAGCGCATTTTTTATGAAGCATTTCAACAAAGAAAATGCAATTAATCCTTTTAAACTTCATTATCGCTCCAAAAAATAAAAAATAAATAAATAATGCATAGCGCATTACTAACTGTGTGTGAAAACTGGGAATAACTGTTTGTACAATTCCTCTTTAAATTTTTATAGACACCAAACTTCCGTAAGAGTGAGTTTATGTTGACAGAATGTAGAATGTAGAGTGTGTTTAGTGTCAAACGGCAGCAGGGGTTCCCCCCATCTCCACGTGCTATACATCGTGGATGTGAAACAGAACACTGTCAATCCCGGAGGTTTAAAAGTACAGTATATGGATTTTGTATTTGTGTAGTGTCGTGTACCGTTGTTCATCTGGTCATTTAGCCGCTGGGCCCTTAATGGGACTCAACGTTTCCTCACTCCGCCCCGTGGAGGCAGACCAGGTACACAACTATTATAGTTATTTACTCTGGCAGGTCCTGCCACCTAATTTCCTGAGATTTCAGTGGCAAGGACCTAAAAAAAAACGCTATAGATAGGATCAGTGAAGACAAAGGGATACTAGTTCGGCGATTTGATGTTATTCAGTTTTTGGGTGTAGGACTCAAGCAATTTGGAGTTGATTCGGACGCTAGTTGTAAGTTAGAAAAGGGGAGGGAGACTGAAGACGGGGGGAAGACAGAGATGCTGGGTCCATAGAGAAGGTTACCCCAAGTCGGTGGAGCAGGCCCATGCCCCACCAGAGTGAAAAACAGGGGTGGCGCGGGGGGAAAACCAGGGGTAATCTCCCCCTCCCGCCGGAGAGTGGAGGCAAAGGACCACGCAAGGGAGCGTGGCTAGGGAGGCCTAATGGCAGCAGCTGAGCTGTGCTGGTGGGTTCTGTCACTCCTGGGACGAAGGAAGGAAGGAGGTGTTTTTTTTTTTTTATTTTTATTTATTTTTTTCTCCTGAGAGGACTCATATCCAGGAAGTTTCTTACTTTGATCTTCAATGGGTGGTGTTTGGGTGCCTAACCCGTCTAGCAGTGAAGACAGACTGCGCAAACTCGGTAAAGGCGGCGTAGCGCTGCTCGCCCGTTATAATCAGGTGCTCACAATGCCGGGGATTATCTTTGGATTTTAGTGGCAAACCTTAGCCGGAACTCGTCATATTCATGGCAATCATACATTACGTGATCCCACGTTTCCTCACCCCCCGCAGTGACATAGTGGATCATCTTCAGTGCCTAGGGATGTTAGCTTCACTTTAAAGGGTCCGTGGCCTGTGAATAGAAATGTAGTACGGAGGCCTGGAGAGTACCAGTGAGGAGGCTTTGGACTGATGAGGTTCATAGAGGGAATAAACTTTTTTTTTGGTTATTAATCCTTTGTTGATGGTGTCCCATGTCTCTTGCCAGGTCCTGTACATAATTTCAGAGATTCTCTTCCTTTCCTGTTTGGGGTTATCAAGGTTAAGAGTGATGCCTGCTGTTTCGATGGGAATTCTCTTCTTCAACCGTTGATACAATCCTCTTCTTATTATCTCTAGGTGTAGGGTGTACATCCAGCTAGCAACTGTAGAGCTGGGGTGCTTACTGTACGGCACGCCCTTGTTACGGCATAGAACGCTGTATGGAGTCTAGTTTACAGCGATTTCGGTCGAGGGAGGCCCTAGTACACCATACTGAGGCTCCACAGCAAGCTATTGGGACAAATATGGCATTATAGATGAGGGACAGAGCCCGGCGCTTAAGGCCTCAGTCTGCACGGCTTATACGGATGATCATGGTCGAGTATTTTTTTTTATTTTCTGTGACATATATTTCAAGTGAGGATGGAAATTTAGCTTCATATATAAGACGATTCCTAAATACTTGATTTCTGGGTATAATCTTATGGATTTGTTGTCAATTTTGATGACAGGTGGTCTTCGTAGAGCGTTCCCTTGAGCAATATAAATTTTGTTTTTTCTCCCGAGATCTTCAGTCAGTGAATGGCTGCCCAATTCTGGAGCTTAGTTAGTGCGCAATTTGTGCGCTTCTCTAGATCAGCTCTTGTGTCACCATGCACCACCAAAACCAAATCGTCAGCAAACGCAAAGGGTAGAGTCATTCTCAAGGAACTCGTCCAGGACGATGGACCAAAAGAAAGGCCCCAGGACCGAGACCTGGCTAGTGACTGATTTGTACCTGGAACTAACACGGACAGTGCGGTGTCTCAGGTACTCCTTGACACAGCTATAAAGGTTGAGTGGTGCTTTGGCTTGTCGGAGTCTTCTGAGAATACTTGACACAGCTATAAAGGTTGAGTGGTGCTTTGGCTTGTCGGATTCTTCTGAGAATACTTGACCACCACAGCCGATCAAATGCTCCAGCAAAGTTAACTGTGATGGCTAGCGCATACTTGGCTTGAGTGCTTGAAGCAGTAGATATTAATTTAAGAAGAACATCTTCAGTGCTGCAACCAGCTTTGAAACTGTACTGAAGTGGAGAAATGAGATTTTCTTTAGAGTAGCATTTTGACAATCTGCTGAGTAGAAGCCTTTCCAGCAGTTTGTCGAGGACTGGCAAGAGAGAAATTGGCCTGTAAGATTTTGGCTCTTCAGGTGGTTTGTCTGGGTTCTTCAAGATGAGTTTAAAGCATGCCTCCTTCCAGATAGCAGGAAAGTGGCCTTCCATTAGGCATCTGTTGAAAGTGGCGAGCATGGTGTTAGGGAAGCAGGTTGCAAATTTCTTGATAACATCCACCTCGAGGAGGTCATTGCCAGGAGTTTTATTTTATTTAGTTTTATCCAGTGCAACTTTTAGATCGTCATTTGTAAAAGGTTCTTCAGTATTTCTGTTGTGTAAGAATCGTCAGAAGTTTATGTTTGACAGTCAGTCACTCATTGATTAAAGGAAAATTTGGGATATCAATTCTGCAATTATTTCTCCTCAGTTTAAAAGTATTATTCCTTGCGCATGTCATGTAACTAAGTGTAAAGGTCCTCGGCATTTAATTACCCAATCCTATTAAGCCTTCAACATCTCCATTAGGTCGCCTCTCAAATGCCTGTTTTCTAAATGCTGTATCTTAGGGAAAATATTGTTCGCTCTTCTCTGCGCCTTTCTTAAAAGCTGCACATCTCTCTTAAAATTGTAGTTTCAACCACGTGTGCAGTTTTCTAGATGTAGCTTTTTAAGTAATGGAATAATCACCTGTCTTTTTAATGAAAAAGACCTTGGAGGTAATTGTGCAGTAAGATAAGAAGTTTTCTTAGCCGTGCAGACAGGCTGCTAGAGCAGGTCATGCAGTCTTGTCAATGATATACAGGAATTTTGCTAGCAGGGATAAGAAGGTGATTATCCTTTTGTATAAGGCGATGGTCAGGCCGCACTTTGAATACTGCGTTCAGGTCTGGACATCCTCATTTTATTAAGGATGAAATAGACCCCCCCCGCCATATGTAAATTTGAGACCCCTTTAATATATATATATATATGGATGTCGCTAGTGTCGTTGTTAGTACGGTTGACGTTTTAGTATGCTGCATTTCATTTAATATCCTAATGTATTCATTGTGTTTTATTTAATTCAGTTGTTGTGCAGAAATTGTCAGTAAGTTTTTCCCTAACTGGATATAAATTTTAATAGATTTTGTAAATTGTTAATATTAGTTTATTACCTTTGTAATATTGTTAGGCCTAACTCAGGAATCGCTGACTGCCTCGTTTAACCCTAGTTAGTTGTTGGCGCATCGGCTTCTGTGGCTATAATACACCTCCCAAGGCTTTTGCAGTACTCTGATCCGGGCCCGAGGAGGGATTTGAGCCGCGACCTTTGGGTTGCCAGGCAGGCACTTTACTCACCTAGCCCAGTCGGCTATTTAAATTAGGGCGCTGATACTGGATGTGAACGGCTGATTTTGGCAATTTCGGCAGAAATTATAATTGTGCCACTTGATATAAATAATATTGCAAGCACTGGTGTAACTTAATACCATTATAATGACCATATGGATGTCATCCCAGGGCAAATAGCAACTGACTTAACAGCACGTAAATCCTATTGGTGGTAACTGTTCTTGTGTAGCACTTCTTAAGTTGATTCACCTACTAACTTGCAGTGGGTATCATCTGCACTCATTTTCTGAGCTCCTTCTGTGAGACTGTCTCGCCACTCGCTCATCCGGAGTGAACTCGCCAATTCGTATCTGCTCAAAATGGAGGGTAAATCGAGGAAATCGGCTGTAAACACAACCCTGCCAGTGACCGACAACCCTAAAATAGCAGAGCAACACGAAGAACATGAGGGATCTCAAACTGAACCCCCCATTAAGAACAAAAAATCAATCGGTACCAAATTTGATCGAAAAACCAGGTCAAAATCTCAAAACAGAGGGACCATGGAACCCCCCCTCTCCCAAACCGAGTACACAGATATGAGACAACCTGACCTCCCCCTTGACCCCAGCATGCCTGAGGGGACAGTTATCCAACAATCGCTACAACTCAAAGTAGCACTGGAGAACGTGCTCAAAGAGCCAACTAACAGAATTACAACACTTCTTAGGGCAGAAATCGTCACCCTATGGAATAAGCTAGAATCGCTGCTTATCCAGACTCACCTGGAAAGCGAAAAGGCAACTGCAAAATTGGAAGCCTACACTGACTGTGGAGTAAAACAAATGCGACAGCGCGACTCCACATATGCCCAGACGCTGAGGAAGTCACCACCGGACTTTATTCCCGAATCTCAGGAACTGAGCTACGAGACAAACAATTCAGGTACCAACCTACGGACTACACTGAAGAAAACGCTATCACCCAGACCTAACTTTGTGGTACTTAAACCCCTTACCAATGAAGGTCGTATGTCCAGTGAGGAGGTCAAGAAGACCATCATGGATTCCTTGACAGATGACTTAAAGAACACTAAAATCAAGTCAATTCGCAAAACGCGAAATACAGGAGTAATTATAGAAACAGCCACAAAAGAGGATGCTGAACTGATTGTTAAGAATCCTAAATTACCATCTCTGGGACTCCTGGCCGAGCCCCCTAGACAAAAGGGCCCTTGCATACTGGTACTAGATGTGGACAAGGATCTCCTTCCAGAGGAATTGCAAAGCGAAATTTTCCACAGAAACTTGAAACAGGAACTCCCAGATGAAGAACCAACTTCTCACATAATCCCTAAATTCCAAACAAAACCCAGAGCTGGGCACACCATTAACTGGGTCTTTGAGCTATCACCCAAGGCCTGGAAGATCCTCTCCCAACAAACAAGAATTTACATCAACTGGGGCAGCCACCGCTTTAGGGAGCATGTAGCCGTCCCCAAATGTTTCAGGTGCTGCCGTTTCGGCCACACCACGCACACGTGCAGGCAAAATCTTCCCACCTGTGGCCACTGTGCCGAAATGGGGCATGAATACGCTACATGTCCCAAAAAGTCTCAACCTCCCACATGTGCCAATTGCAAGGCCCTAAAAGTGCCAGCCAACCATTCGCTCCGTGACAGCAGTTGCCCAGTTTATCTCAAAGCCAGAAGTGCTCAACAATCAAGAATAGAATATGGGGAGTAACAGACCAAACCTAAATACCCACACTGTGAAAATAGCACAACATAACGCTCAGAGGGCCAAGGCTGTTGCTGCACAACTGGTCAAAAAGGCAGATGAAGAGAACTTAGATGTGCTGCTGCTTCAGGAGCCATACACTCATAACAAGGAGGTAAAAGGCTACCCCTTAAGATTTAAAGTGGTCCAGGTTGATGGTGACACACCCTGGGCCGCGATCGTCGTTCGCAATCCCGAACTGACTGTCACCAAAATCACTGATCTGTGTACTAGCTGGGCTGTGTGCGCCCATGTAATTTCACCACTGGGGCAATTCTACTTAGTTTCGATATACTGTCGACCGGGGGAAGATATTCTTCCTGCCACCCGATATCTACAGACCATCCAGCTACAAATGCCAAATGCTAAACTCATTATAGGGGCTGATGTTAACTGCAGGTCCCCAGCCTGGCACAGCCGAACTCAAAATCACAGAGGAAATAGAAATGGCCAACGTCTTGAGGACTACTTGTCTAACAGCAACCTGGTCATTCTAAACAAACCTAACTGCCTGCCAACTTTCTCCAGTACCCTGTGGGAAGCTACAATAGATATCACCTTAGCCTCAAGCTCCATTGCTCAGCACCTTGCTTCCTGGACAGTCCGTGAGGACTGGACCACCTCTGACCACAGGGTACTAACCTTCCAACTACACCGTTCACTAGTCACACAACCAACCAACCGAACTCAACAAAGAAGATATGCCCTGAATAAGGCTGACTGGAACCTTTTTAAGGAGGAATTGACCAGTGCAGCCAGCCGCTTCAATCCTAGCGGCCTCAGCCCAGACCAGCATCAATGTGCAATTACACAGCTCGTCAGTAATGCTGCAAACAAGGCTATCAAAAAGAAGAGATTCACACCTGGTGCTGTCCCCTGGTGGTCACCTGAACTCCAGGCTCTTAGACGCGAAGTCATTTACCGACGAAAACGCTATCAACGTGCAAGAAGAACATGGCCTCCAGAAGAAACAGAGGCTTTACTGCAGCAATATCGAGTGACCAGGAACCAGTATACCACAACAATAAAACAGCGCAAAAGGCGCTCATGGGAAGCCCTGGTAAGCACTGAAGGGAACGCCGATCCCTGGGGGATTGTGTACAAAGTGACCACTAACAAGCTTCCCAGAGGCGAGGTCGTATCAACCACAAAATTACCGAACGGACTGTATACCAGATCGTGGCAAGATACTATCAATAATATTTTAGACGCTACATTTCAGCAGCCTGCTGACCCACACACACCGGAACAGCTACAGCTCTGCATGGAAAATGAAACATATCACACAACTGCAATTGAAGAACCCTTCACCAGAACCGAGCTCAACTTAGCTGCATCTAGAATCAGAAACAAGAAGGCTCCGGGCAGAGACATGCTCGATCCAGAAATCGTCCAGAAGGCCATTGAACTTATTCCCACTACAATACTCAACCTGTTAAACCACTGTCTCCACCAAGGATTCTTCCCCACACAATGGAGGACTGCAATCCTTAGACTTATATTGAAGAATGCAACCAAACCACATGATCTGCCACAATCTTACCGGCCCATTGCACTGCTGCCAGTCTTCAGCAAACTTCTCGAAAGGATGATCTCCCATAGAATAGAAGCCCACTACAATGACGCTGGTCTCTCCTCACCTAAGCAGTACGGTTTCCGGAAAGGACGCTCCACGATTGATGCACTGGAAACAATCATTGAAGCTGCTACCAACTGCAACTCCAAATACTTTCTACTAATCTCCTTTGACTTTGCTGGTGCCTTCGATTCCCTCTGGTGGCCCAGCGTCCTGGGCAGACTCCGAAGAGCGCATGTCCCAGAAAACTTATATAGATGCATCAAGACCTATCTCCAGGACCGGCGAGTTGTCGTGTCTGCTCCCCACTGCAGTGTCTCCAGACCAGTCTTCAGGGGATGCCCTCAGGGATCTGTCCTGGGGCCTCTCCTCTGGAATCTGGTGCTGGATGATTTCCTGAACACCAAACTCAACAATGTACAAACCCAGGCCTATGCAGATGACCTGGTCATGCTCTTTTCTGCCAATAACAGAACCCAACTAGAAGCAACTGCCAACCAGGCCATCTCCACCCTTCAAGCTTGGGCAGAGCATAACAACCTAAAGATCTCCCCAGAGAAAACCAATTCGATCCTACTAAAAGGCACCCTTGATTTGAGAAGACCACCCCAAATCAAGGTCGATGGTGTTACAGTAAAACTAAAAACAGAGCTTAAATATCTAGGTTTGATCTTAGACAAAAACCTTTCCTTCACTCCTCATCTAGACCAACTCAGGATTAAGATCAGGAAGTATGCTGCCCAAGTCTCAAGAGTTGCCCGGAAGGACTGGGGCTTAAAGAAGAGAACGCTGTCACTCTTCTATAAGGCAGTTTTCACCCCGGTTATCACCTATGCTTCTGGAGTCTGGTACAAGAAGGCCAATACCGTAGTAAACAGATCGCGCCTAGGAACTATCCAGCGCTCTCTTCTCCTTCTGTCCTCGCGTGCTTGTCGCACTGTCAGCACCCATGCGCTACAGGTCCTCACTGGATCTCTTCCACTGGACCTGGAGATTGTTCGTCATGGGTTGCTCTACCAAATAGCCAAAGGAAGAGCAGTTACTTGTGCAGGTTTCACCACTGACCCAGCAAATAATAGAAACGCTGAAAAGATGAGACTTAATGAACATCTAACAGACACCTGGCAAGAAAGATGGCAGACATCAACTAAAGGCGCTGTCACCAAAAGATTCCTCCCTGATGTCAGGGCCTTCTACCCCCTCACACCTGTCTGGTTTTCACCAGGACTCTATGCTACCTACCTCCTCACTGGACATGGCTCCTTCCAGAAAAAACTACATGACTTCAGAATTTCAGACTCACCCCGCTGCCACTGTGGAGAGGATCAGACGTGGGAGCACCTTGCCCACAGCTGTGAAATCTACGAGGACTTCAGGAGGATCCTAATAACAAAACTACGCTTCAACTACCAAAATCAAGAACACCTCACCCTACAGAATGAAGAAACTTACCGAGCTCTGACTCAATTTGAAATGGACTTATTTACCAGGCAGAAAGCACTACCACCACCTTAGTATCCGAATCAATAGGTCATAACAACCATGACTGCCAATTGTTGCTATTCATCATTGAGCCATGAATGCTAATGCCTTGGACCAACTTGCACAAGACTTGACCAGCAGTGCAATCAAAGACAGGGTCCACACATACTTTGACAAATTCCTCATCATTGATTCCTGGACAAACGTTTCTCGACCAGACGTGACACATCTCATCAAGAAGAGGCCTAGCATCGATCCCTGGACTTGACCATTAATCTTGGACTCCCGGTTTTGACCACCCCCACTGTTCGTTCTGATGGACTACTGGACCAGCCTTCAGTCTGGATGCGACAAAGACTCACCAAATGGAGTCCCAATGACGGCACCTGAACTAGACCTTACTGAACATGACCCATCCACCATAGCAGCACTCACACTGCTGGATTTCCAGCAAGTTGTCGGCTGCAACTGACTGGCCGTGCTAGCTGTACCTACCCTGAACTTGCGGGGTATATCTCTCTCTCATTTTTTTTTTTTTTTCCGGCTTTCTTCTGTTTCCTGCCATCCGTTCTTTACTCCCCCCCCCCCTATTTTTCTCTTACAGAATGATTTTTTTTTTTTTTTTTATTTATTATTATTATTTTTTATTTTTATTTATTTTTTTTTTTTGTGGGGAGGTGGTTTTCGTCCACCCCCCACCCCACTCTTCTCTCTGCTGAGGCGTTGGGCATGCCACACTGTCATCAGGGGCCATCTTCTCTATTGGCCCCTTTCTTCTGTTTCCTACCCTCCAGTCTTTTTGCCTTCCTCCCTTACTTTTCTCTTGCACAACGTTTTTTTTTTTTTTTTTTTTTTTTTTTTAGTTTATATATATATATATATATTTGTGTGTGGGTGTGTGTGTATATATATTTTTATTTGGAAAATTAAATGCACTAGTCATAATCCTTATGGGTTTTGATAATTAACTATATAATATCGGTGTAAATACACCATAGTTAACCCATATATTTGAGCTACGATTGTAGCGTAGAAGGCATCGTTTTAAATGTATCTCATAATGTGGTTGTCTTCACAACAAGATAGCTACTATTGAATTACTTCAAATAAATAACGCTTCTCTAGTAGAGAAGACTACTGTTATTTATTTTCAGCGGTACCACCACCCAGACGATCGTTTCGAAGCTTTTTGGCTTCGTCATCAGTGGGCGGGCATATATGGGTTAACTATGGTGTATTTACACCGATATTATATAGTTAATTATCAAAACCCATAAGGATTATGCCTAGTGCATTTAATTTTCCAAATACATTACCACCACACCCTTCTGGCATCTCTCATAATGTGGATATAACTTCGCAACTGAGATGGCTTGTTGTATTACCTGGGTACCTGCCCGCCCACTGATGACGAAGCCAAAAAGCTTCGAAACGATCGTCTGGGTGGTGGTACCGCTGAAAATAAATAACAGTAGTCTTCTCTACTAGAGAAGCGTTATTTATTTGAAGTAATTCAATAGTAGCTATCTTGTTGTGAAGACAACCACATTATGAGATACATTTAAAACGATGCCTTCTACGCTACAATCGTAGCTCAAATATATGGGTTAACTATGGTGTATTTACACCGATATTATATATATTTTTATATACACACACACTCATGCCCCCACAGGTCTAAATCTAAAAACATCAAAATTACTGCCCGACCTATTTGGCCCTAGAACAAGTTATCAGCGAACAACCCTACGCTGTTAAAATTACAACCGTTGCTCAAGAAACAGCGATCATCTCATTCTTAAATCTGGTCCTAGCCACTGAAATCCCAGGAAAGTAGGTGGCAGGACCCGCCAGAGTACTCTAGCTACAGTGGTACACCCGGTCAGCCTCCCCGTGGCATGGTGTGGTAAAGTCGGGTCCCACTAGGGGCTCGGCGGCTAATAGACCGGAGGAACAAAGGGCACAACACAATATACAGCACATGACCCCCACACACTTCAAATCTCTGGCCCCGATACAATGTACACCCGCGGAGATGGGAGAAATCCCAGGAGCCGTTAGACACTAACATACCTTATACCTTATACATTATATATATATATATATACACACACACACACACACACTGAGTGATCACTGAATTATGATCACCTCTATGAAAACTGAATGCGACCCGTTGACCACGTGATGTACGAGAGTGCGGACTTAGTCTACCTACGTATCATAGATAAGGTGTCAGTGGTTCAGTAGGTAGTAAAATTCCGAGCGTCATGGGTAAAAGGAAGGATTTATCGGACTTTGATAAAGGACAGATTGTGGGTGCTTCATGAGCTGGTGCCTCGATTTCCCAAACGGCTGAACTGGTGGGATGTTCAAGAGCCGCTGTAGTTAAAGTGTACCAGGACTGGCGTCAAAATGGTCAAACAACGACCCGACGGCAAAACTGCAAAGGTCAGCGAAAGTTTGATGTTAGAGGTGAGTCCGACGACTCGTACAGGCGAACAGGCACGGCATTGTTGAAGAGTTGAACCGGGAACAATATCTGGCATGATCATGCGTCGCAAGCTCGCACGTATGGGCTATACCAGCAGACAACCCCTATGGCATCCTCTCCTAACCAAGGTTCATCGGCATAAAAGACTCGCATTGTGCAAAGAACATGCAAGTTGGATGTTAGAAGATTGGAAGAAGGTGTGCTGGTCGGATGAGTCAAGTTATTTGCTCCACACCATGGATGGTCGTGTACGGATTTAGCGTCAACAACATGAGGCTCTTGATCCATCATGCATGGTATCAAAGGTGCAGGCTGGTGGAGGCGGTTGTATGGTGTGGGGCATGTTTCACTGGCAGGAACTTGGACACCTGGTGCACGTGGAACAACGCATCAGTGGTCTCCGCTATCGTCAATTGCTTGCTTACTGTGTGCACTCCGCTATGTTTCACTTTTTCCTGAATGGCGATGGTGTCTTTCAAGATGACAATGCGCCGAATCATCGGCAACTTGTTGTGCAGGAATGGTTTGAGGAACACAGTTCTACATCCAGCATATGGATTAGCTTTCGAACTCCCCCAATATCAATCCCATAGAGCACTTGTGGGACACTATGGAAAGGCATATCAGGCGTCTGGATACATCAATCACCTCCATACCTGTATTGCTGCCCGCATTACACACAGCTTGGTTGGCCATACCTCCTGAACGCTTTGGATATTTTGTTAAATCAATGCCACATCGGACAGCTGCTGTACTGAGGGAAAAAGGAGGAACTACGAAATATTAGGTAGGTGGTCAGTGATCACTCAGTGTATGTGTGTGTGTATATATATATATACAGTATATATAAATTTACCAATACTACATAGGTTTTTATATTTATATTGTTAATAATTCCTTGATAAAAATGTAAACTAAGAGGTCAATAAAAAGATATAAGAATAAAATTTAAACATTAAACAAGTTAAGTTTAAAAATGCTTTTATATTACACGTTTTCTTGGTTTATTATTATTATTATTAAATTTTTTTATCACTATTCGAGAAAATATTTACACTGAAAATGAGTCCCTTCTTCGCGTGAGGCCCCTGCCATACCGTTAACGCAGCCCTGCTTCTATCTGTCGTTGTGGAAGATGACAGCTTAAATAAATTCAAGGAAAAACTGGACAAACTTTTGTAGCGAATGGATGGGTGAAATGGGAAGTTTTTTTTTTTTTTTTTGGCTGTTGCTGTATAAGCTTGCTTTCTTGCATCGTATGTCTCTACAAATAGTAATGCTAATTATGTGGCTATCCCAAAAATGCAATTGTTAACTATTTTTCTTGAAGTGTAACTTCTGTGACAAATTCATCTGTCTATGAATTTATGGACACATGTATTATGAACTTAACTGACGAACGCTGCATTGCTGTTAATCAGAATTTACCGATTTTTACCTAATATGCATAAAAAGTGCTAGATGTTTGGGAACTGGTTTAGTTCCACCTTCTGTGAGTAATACAATTAAAAATTACTTAAATAAAATGATTTGTACTTCACATATTGAAGTGAAACTCATCATTGGACAGGATTTGATTGTGAATGTTATCATTTTACTGAAGTAATTCTGTCAGTTATATGAACTATCGAAGAAGAAACTAAGATACTTTTCTGAAAGGCCTGAAAAATTTTATACACATTAGATATAAAGTGATAAATTCTGATTTATCACAACAAATAAAGGGCAGTTCTTCAAGTTTGGCTACTCAGTTTCACTAATATGGGAGTATATAAGATCCTCATAAAAGAAAGAGCAGATTTTCTGTTTCTTTGTGTCACACTGCTTATCTAAGGTAGAAAAGAGTAAATAAACACATATCTAGAAATTCTGCCTTCCCCTGCGAAAAATTTTAATGCGTACGCCTGAAACGTTTAATGGCTATACTGTATGCATCGCCAGGACTCCTGTTATCTTTGGAGTATTAGCTAGCATAATGGTTACAATCTTTGGCCTTTCACATGAAAAAAAGGATGGGTTCGAAAATCGGCTAGTTGGGAAGAATTTTTATGGGCTATTTTCGTACCGTGGACGAATTAGCCTGTCTTGGGCGAGGGGTCGTACGATTGAAAATCGTACGACCCCTCGCCGGAAATACGAAAATCATGACGTTTTACCCAGTAAACGTACAACAGAAGCATTCAAAGTATAGATGTAATAAACTCACGCCTTAGATCTTTAGTTTGCTTTTGAGCAAGAACAAAGAAGTTGTTTTGTTTTTTATTAAATATAAAATAAGGATTTTCCTAAAATAAGCATTTTGATAGTGGTTTTTCTCTGGTTAATCGTTGAGGTGATAAAGACAGGGGATGATCGGATAGTCAAGGATTATATACGAATTGCATAACTTCCAGTCATATTAAGGAGCTGCCGAGACATGCCATTTCGAAATGTTTGGTTCGAGCAAACATCAGTTTATTAGTCTATTCACTATCTACAATCAGGTTCTTAAAGTAAACAGTCACGTGACTTGAACTAGAAGTGGGGTGAAAGGATCAACTTAGCAATTCGCCTGTCGAAATGACACTTTACTTGAAGTTTACTGCTGATTTCAATGTTAACAGCCGTCTGTTTAAACAAAAGGATCCATGCTTCCAGACACGGTCTACAACTATTATTGAATCCCATTCACACCTTGTTTCTCCCTTTCACACAATGCTGAAATGATAAAAGCGCATTTACTAAATGCAGCCTATAGTTGCTTCTCATTCAAGGTTCTTTCAGCCTCGAATTGCCATAAAATGCCGACAGCCTCGAATTTCACAAGGTGTGCAGACTTTCGTTTATTTGTCGCACACGAAAGACGTTGAGTTAGTAATGACCTTAAGATAACTGTTCCAATGAACCACTACAGCCATTTCCTCCTTTTTCGCATAACATTGCGGATCTGTTCCGCTCTGTGCATGGAGTGATAATGATGGGATACTTTACTGTGGTATTCATGATTTGTGCTTCGCTGCCGATGGTGAAATCTCTATCTATTGAAGATGTAATCGGTAGCGACGATACATTTACCAATCTCACAAATACGTCTGTGGAAATGCGGCTTTTAAACTCTTGGAAGAAATTAGAGAGAATATTCCAAAAAACTGTTCAGTATGCGGTTAAGTTCCTACTTCCTTTTCTGCAAAGGGAATTGCAGAGTGTAAACATCAGCGCTGCCTGTGAATATAGCTTCTTAGTTTTGATATTCGCATTGCAAAAACTGAAGCCGTGGGCGGTTCAGAGTGAGTAATTTTAATTTTTATAATGATATGAACAACACTAGTGTCTAAGAACTGTATTTAATTTTTTTTACCCTTGTATTGACTTTATCAATTTTAGATGATTATCTGCTATTTTTTTTTTTTTTCTCTCTGTCTCTGCTAATTCGGAATATGGCTCATTCGTTACTTTTATATTTTAAGTCATAAATAACAGTTTACAAGATCATAAATAACAGATCTTAACAAGCCGAAGTACCCAGCGCGACTTTAAGAAATATAGACTTCGGTACAAAGACATATCGTCCTAAATATGCAGTGCAAACAGCGGGTGGGCACATTGTGTTCTGTCCATGATTTATAGAACCTTCGCTAGGGGGGTGGACGTCATTATTATTAATATCAATTATTTCCAAACAAATGCTCCTTTACAGCTATCCAGCTAGAAGACACGGGTACATGATAATAATGAATAAATAAATATTGCCATACTATTTACAATCTATGTATTTTGATACAATGCATGACCTAAAATAGCATCTGATTACATAAATACATAATCGTAGATAAATAAATACAGTACAACAATAAGAGGACATCAATTTGTCCTTGCAGAGCTTCTGGCAGTCAATGGATAACCTGTTAAATATTTCCAGTGAATTAAATGGAAACATGTTATCCAGGGAGGTCATGCTGCGCAGCTTGGATCTGAATGGCAGTGCACTGGTATGAGTTATATTACGATCTGACGGTCTAGCAATGATGTTCCGGATATCAGGTGAGCTTAATTTTCCGGAGAGAAGCTGGGCGAAGATCACGAGGTTCCTGGAGATTATATGATACTTCCATGGTAGCATATTTAGATTAGAGATCATGACAGATTTTGAGATTGTAGGTGGCAGGCATGCGACCTTATTTAGCCATTTTAAAATCCAGTATTCCAGGAATAGGAACCTGGCTTGGTAAGATGGAGGTTCCGAGGACCATATCGTTGAGGCATACAATGGAATTGGGTTTACGGAGAATATAGTTAGTGATAAGATGCGGGTTATGGAAGTTGGAGATCTCCTGTTTCACTGCCCATATAGCAACATATGTTTTTTTTCCCGAGTGGCATTAAAATGAGGCAAGAACTTAAGGTCTTTGTCCCAGGTGAGGCCCAAATCTTTATGCTGGGTGACGTTTTTAACTAGGGGAGTTGCCAATCGTGATGTTTACGTCGTTTATATTTCTCTTTTTGGTTATAGTAAGTTCAGCAGTTTTTTCATTGTTAATGGAGAGCCTAATCACGTTAAGATAATTTTCAAGTCGTTGTTACTGTCGGTTGCAGATTACTGTGGTAGACTGGAGAGACTGGTGGCAATTTGTAGCAACAAAGAACTTTATATCATCGGCATACGTGGTAAGGTTAGCATGATTTGCAAGGAATGGTTATAACGATGCGGCAGAGAGAACACCTCGCCTTGGGGGAGCCCTATGGAGCAGATAATTTGATGATGATTATGATCTCTTATCCATAGGGTCCTGGTCTGTAAGAGCTTCTTAAGGAGATCTAATAGATGACTAGTCATTTTGAAGTAATCGCCCAGTATGGCGCATAGTGCAGGGATGGAAAGATTGTCGAAAGCCGCCTTGATGTCGAGAAACACAATATCAATTTGTTCTTTGTTGCTTAGTGTATGCTCTACTCTGAAAAGTTGTCCATGAGGTTGGTGATAGTGGATCATCCAGGTAGAATACTATGGTGGTATGGAGGGCTGTGGCCAAACATATGATGGGTGAGAACAGGAAGCATAGTTTGCTTCTGCATAGTTCGATCATAAAAACAGGGAATCCATCAGGGCCAGTGGAGGAATTGTTAGGAAGACTGTTGACTTCAGTCAGGTGTCCCTTGGATATGGCTATTTTATCCAGTGGTGTTTGGTTTGATGGTGGATTAACTTGTATTAAGGGGATGGGAGCAGGCAGGGGTTTGGTTAAGAGTGACTTGATACACTCGAGGAAGACGTCGGTCGTCGTCATGGAGAACCGTTGGTTCTTGTTGGTGTAGATTTTTTTCCCTAGTTTCTTTATAAAGGAGATCCAATCATTCTGTGCATTTCTCCGTATGCGTAGGAAATATGCTCGGTGTTTTTATAGAGCTGGTAGTGGGCTGGGTCTTGTGTCTTTTTCCATTTCCGGTATAGTTTCTGTTTCATGATGAAGGCGCATTTCGCGTCACTGGTGAGCCAGATCTTGGACCTGGAGGACAAACGGACGGATTTGGAAGTCCCTTCACTGACTGTCTTTTAACAAGCCAGCTAAATTTCTGAGCGTTCGATCAGGATGGCTAGCGACGATTTGGTTCCAGTCTGTAGATCTTAATCTTTGTATGATAATATGTGGTTTTATATCCTTTATTGAGAAGATCCTCAGTTGAGTTTCTTTATGGTTACGTTGTCCTAGTTGTTGGGGACAGCAAAGGTTTTCGCAACCAAAGGCAATTGGAAGATGATCCGATGTAAACTTAAAAACCGAAGTTGTCAGAGTGAGATTGTTCAGGTTATGGAATAGAAGGTCGAGGTTTTGATGTCGTCTTGTAGGTCGCGTATGGGTCAGAGAGGCCTAGAGATGAGAAGGAGCGTACGAGATCACTCATAGCCATATCATGCCTCGGGGAGGGCATGTTGAAGTCTCCTAAAACGAAGGTGTACGTGCGAGGCGTGTATGTTATAATCCAGGTAGTTAGTTCATCCCTTGTGTCGGGGTTATGATCTGGAGGTAGATAAACAGCCACAACCTGAGCTTACACCATGGATTACAAACATGGCAGAGATGGCTTCAAATGCTGGCGAGTCACTAAGTTGTGCACTCACAAGATGGTAGATGTCTTTGAACAAGATGCAGACGTCACCTCCACGTCTGTGATCCCTGCCATTGCAAATATTTGTAACGGTGGGGAGCGGCCATGTGAGTAAGTTGTCTTCCATAGTTAAGCCAAGTTTCCTGGATACAAATGATATCGTATTCATCGAGAAGGAGAGACTGCAAAGGAGCTAATTTGTTGACAATACTGTTCACATTTTGCGAGAAAACCCTGACTGTGGGACATAAATGGTGGGCTTTTGGACTCCGTGATTGCTATCGTAGAGGACGAGTAATTGAGGGTTGCCAGCTGGATGGCCTTTTTTCCTCGGAGAAAGGTCTGATAAATATGCATGGGGGCCACAAGTCGGGATCAAGAACTTTTTGGTAGGCAGAGGGTGAAAGTATTACTAGGAATGAGGCGTAGCCCGTGTGCCGAGTTTTAAGCTGTTTCACTTCAACTGGGATATTGTGTTCCACATGGAACATTCTTTTAATGGATTCGGGACGTGCAGAAGGTCCAAACCGGGAGGCGAAAATCTTGGTTCTAGTAAGAGCTACAGAGATGTTATATTTCTCGGCGACTGTCGGCTTACTACGGTGATTAGTCTTTAATAGTTTCTTGTTAGTTGGAACGGTTGCCTTCCAGAGGAGGGAGAGATGGGATGGGGTTCTTGCTTTTCGATATGCTTCTCTGGTCGATGATCATCAGTTCCTTAGCTTGTTGATGCCTGTTGCAATAGAGTAGACCGTCTTCGTTTCTTTCATGATAGTGTGGCAACTTATTAGGGCTATTAACGGCGTGGTTGGCTCCGATTGCGTCCTGCAGCCGTTTGTCAATTCGTTTCATTTTCATCTTCTTATCTCGCTTCTCTAGAGATTTCAGAAACTGACAGTAGTCTAAATCTGTTGTTTGAGTGGCTGCATCTCGTTTTGTTACTGTGCTGAGGTCATGAGGGCAGCCACATCGTTCGGTACGTAATTCTTGTTATCTTTATATACAAGACGATAATTAGACTGCATTTAGAATATTGCATTCTGGTCTGGAGACCGCACCTGAAAAGATATAGAGCTTCTGGAAATGATTCAAAGAAGGACGACCAGAAGGACAGTGATGAGTGCAAATCGATGCACATACGAGGAACGACTCAGCAGGTGTGGACTGCAAAGTTTGAAAAATAAACGTCTGAAGTGAAATCCGATTGAAGTATATAAGGCATTGAAATGGGTGAGTAAAGTTAATGAGGGAGACTTGTTCTCCCTGTAGGTCAGACAAGAACTAGAGGGCATAAATATAAAATCGCAGGGAACAACAGAAGAGTGAATGAATCTCATGAAGTTCACCTAAGAGCGGCGGGTTGTGGGACACTGGAATACGTTGCCTCCCAAAGCGGCAGAAGCAGTGACTCTGGTTAAGTTCAAAGCGGAATTGGAATGGTCCTTGTGGAATGGTGTGAATATTCTGTTTTTTTTAATATTTATTTATTTATTTGTTTGTTTTTAGCCGAGGCAGAAAAGTCTGTTTCCTTGAATCATTTGGCCTTACTAATGCTGAATCATACAGATAAATCAGTTCGAAAAATTTTCTACATTATTTTTTCGTTAAAAAGCTTCTTGATAAAATATTTGAACCATCTGACGAAAATTTGATAACAAGAATTTCCCAATCACTCACTACCTGGCACTTTGGTATCCCAGAAATAGGTCAAAGTAACCTCGGGGTCGAAATTTTGGAACTAAACATATCATCGACCTTCACCTGGATAAAAGATAAAGTTTTCATCCAGGTGAGGGTTACTACTATGTTTCTTCTTCGTGCACTGTGGTAAAAAATGTATTGGAATACTCAGAAGAAAGACACAGTTTACATATTAATAATATGCAACGATTTCTTTTTATAATGTTTTCAATCTCTTTAAAGAGTCTTCTTATCTAGCTTGAGTTGCCACTTTTTAAAAGCGCCAATTATATAAATTAAATTATCGAGATTTTGATAGCTCAAACCCGCTCCTACACTGAGAATGTCATAACGGAATAATATGGTCATCCCAACTCCTACTCCTCCTCTTACCGGTAGGTTTCTTCAAGTATAAATAATTTACTGCTATGAGTGACGTCTTTCTATTGTCTTATGTTCTCTGAGTCTTTTTATAGAATTATTTCTGTGAATACGGGCGCTTATTTTCTGTAATAGCACGGTCAAGTAGTGTTTCCTTTAAAGAAAGCAATGAGAGACACTATAAACTAGCAATTTTTACAGAAGTGATGAAAAGCAACGACAGAGCAAATGCTTAATGGTAACAAAACTCAAATTTTAATTTCGTTGTACCCTTACGAAACTAAAGCCAAAAAACTTAACCCACGTGACACTGGAAATTTATATGGGAAATGTATAGTATAATTCCCTTCATTTTTAAGTGTAAAAAAATATGAGATCGCTTAGATTTTGTTGTCAGGATGGTTAAAGTAACTTTACCTCCTATGCAATGTTTGATTATATTCCTTGGTATTGCGCTGTTGCGAATAAGGAACTGGGAAAATAGAAAATATTTCAGTACGAGACTGGCTGCTACAGAAAGGGCTTTACGTAATAATGAGGAAAGGGCTCAAATTTATTCATACTAACATGGGATGTAAATCATATTTTATAACTTTCCGAACGAAAGATGTTCATAAAGCTATAAAGTAGTATTACATTAATGTGTGGACGGCACCACCACCCCCACCCATTTCAGTAAAACTTTTAGTGAAATTAGGGGATTTAGTGAAATTAGGGGATAAATAGCGTAGGATTCTTTCGACGTTTTATTATAGGTTTAATTGCAATATAGGACAGTCTTTTTTGGAACACTCTCCACCAATTTGGCAGGATAGACTAAAATATTTCAACACCTCGCGGAGACGAGGCCTTGCGCGTTTTTCCAATTCGTACATTGGTACTACTGGGATTAGATCAGTGCCATAGTGTTACATCATTTGCTGCAAACCAAAAGCCATCTCTCTCTCTCTCTCTCTCTCTCTCTCTCTCTCTCTCTCTCTCTCACACACACACACACACAAAGTTTTTGATAGGGTATACTGTATATGTTCTGCTCAAAAAATACAAGGTTGTATGTATGCGTGTATACACACGACGTTATATTTTTAACTATCACATTAGCGCTGATACTGTAATGGAAAAATCTTCGAAAAAATTTCATAAAAATCATTTGTCCAACGCCATGCTACAGTAGAAGTTTTGAATTGAAATGCATTATTGTGACAGGGCAGTTTCAAAAACGTTTTCTGGATTGGCACCTCATCCAACTTTTTCCATCTGATGAAAACAGCGTGTGTGTGTGTGTGTGTGTGTGTGTGTGTGTGTGTATATATATATATATATATATATATATATATATAATCCAATTAATCGAACAATTAAATAAAAAATTAAATGAATTATTTATTTTTAATATAAATATATATATTAAAAATAAATAAGAAAAAATAGTAGGAAAGCTAACATCAGTGGCAGCACAAAAGCACAATCCACACCGTGTTGCTTATAATAAGCTAAATTAAAATAGGATAATTTTCTAAATTATTTTAGGAACGTTGCTTCAACACTACCCTCTTCTTCTTTATCCCTCCCTATATATTTTTCTGTTATTGTTTCGTTATTTTATTTAGCTAAGTTCTTTTTCACTCTACTGGTTTGCCATGCTACTGGCAAATATATATATCTCGCGATTCAGAGCTCCAGTATATTCTTTTCAACACCATTTCTTCCTATCATAATACTATTTCATCGATTCTGTGCATTAAGTTTCGTGGTGAAAAGTTTGCTGGCTGGTGCTCGTTCGTGGAACTCCTTGTTGATGCAGAACTCTGAGTAGAGGACTGCACGGGCCAAATTTTTGTAATTTTAACCGGCCCGACTAATACCCGAACCCGAATGCTACCGTTCCTACCCGATCAGTGCCCGGCTCTCGGCCGGGTCGGGCCGAAGCATAAAGACCAGGCTTGCCGAGCCCGTCCAGACTTAACTTGGCTATCGAGTGGTGTACCTTTCTTTGCAAACTGCTAATTTCGTTAGGATTCATGATACATCAGAGCTGTATCATGTGATTAATCAAATTATTTATAGCTCCCACTGATCACCCTCGTGGGCAGCACAGTTGGTATAATCACCATCGCTGACCGGGCTAGCCGAGTGGGTAAAGTACCTGCCCGGCAACCCAAAGGTCGCGGGTTCGATTCCCGCCTCGGGCTTGGATCAAAGTACTGCAAAAACCTTGGGAGGTGCAATATGGCCACAGAAGCCGATGCGCCAACAACTACCAAATCAAAAAAAAAAAATAAACAAATAAAATAATCACCATCTTCCCCACACCGAGTGGAAAAAGACCTGAATTCGAATCTTGTCAATGACGAGAAGAATTTTTATGGACTATTTTCACAATGTGGCTGAATTAGTGTCTCAGGCTAGGGTAGCATGGTTTTTCTCCGGCAACTCGAGTTTTTCGTCCAGCAAAACAGAAAATTGAAAATCAAAACACACGCAATTAACAGACATACAAATATGTACGGCGCAATATGGCATAAGGTACTGATGTGCCTATAACAACCATCCAACCAATCCCTGATGTTTGTTCTAAGAAGTCATAATTCCTACTCTCACTTTTTTTTTTCTTGTGCTTTAAGGATAACTTTCGTATGCTAACGTATAAATGAAACGAATTCATTTCACTTTTGTGCTAAAAGCTTAGCAGACTCTAATTGAATGGCAACACTGTCTGATATCGTTGGGATTTTTACTTTTGTGCTAAATGTTATATGTGCTACTCGGTCCGAAACAAGTGCGATTATGATTTGTGCTATCAGGCTCGAACCCGTCCCGAGGTCCAGCCCGGGCCGTGCAGACCTCTAGCTTTCGGTACGGTATACACACTAACAACTGCTCCTCTATACGTTTTCCGATTTCTTGATCGAGGCTTTGGGAATTTTGGTGTTTCTGAACAATACGAACAAGGCGACTTTGTTCGTATTGTTCAGGTACAAAATACTTGGCTCCGCCGATGTTTAACTCTCCATCAATATTCAACTTTGGCCATGCCAAAGTTGAATGTTGATGAAACCTTTTTTGAAAACCAACAGTTTTCAAAAAAGGAGTTAATTTATGATCCCTCTCTTAAAACTCGCTCAACTCCCCATCGTACAACTATTCACTTTCTTGTACATGTCTTTTCATAGATATTTCCACGGGTACTAGTCTTCTGACTTGGCATCTGTAATTCCACCTCTCATTCAAACCAGTCCTTACAGATGCATCAGATAGTGAACGTCCATTCACGAAACCATTTTTTTCTTTTTAATTTATTCCATATTAATAATTTCTTATTTTTCATTCATTCTATTTATAATCTTAGAAAACATTCTTCCTTTTCATTCATTCTATTTATAATCTTAGAACATTCTTCTTTTCATTTATTCCTCGAAGAAACGAACTCATTAAATCCGAAGGAAGAGTTGGTAGAATATCGTACGGAGGGTTTGCACGTACGACGATTAGATTGTTTCGTCTTCAGTGCCTTTGTTATCAGCTGAGGAAACTAAAACCACAAGGCATCAGTGTATCATGTCTGAAGTCCACAGAAATTTAACTCGAATATCAACAAGTATCCTGTTATATTTTAAACCCACGAACCACATGCGGTACTAAAGTACTGTAGGTTCCAGTACCTTTCGTGTTGGATTTAGTACACAATAGGACATACGTTGGTGTTCCAGTATTTTGTGTATGGTATACATTCGACTCTCGCGGTAGTCCAGGGGGTTACAATCCCCATCTTCGCCTACCTTTCCGGCTGGAACAGTCCTGGATTTGAATCCCGTCAATGCAGTAAGGAATCTTTATTTTTTTACAACGCGGCTGAGTTTAGTCGGTCTCAGGTGAATTGCATGGCGTTTTTCTCCTGGTAACTCTCGGGTTGTTAATTTCTGGTTTTAAGTTTTGGGTTCTAGCTCAGTGTTTCTTGTTGATCTTTTCAACATATAATACATTTTAGAATGCAACTTAAATATTGATGATTCTTCGCCATGGAAATTTTTAAATGGCAGTATCATATACAAAAATAGGAAGACAGACATAATACCCTTATTCAGTTATCTGGCTAGGTGATCTAGAATATTTGAAGGAAAACTTAAGCTATGAAATGGTACAACAAAAACTATTACTTTAGAAATAACAAGAGCTTTGTTAATTATGATTTTATACGATGTTTACAGATTGCTTCTATCTTTAATACACTGAAAGTTATTGAGGTTTAAAAGTGCACAAGGATTTTATGAAGACCTTGTGTAAATTATACTTGGTGTTTGTTGATAACGATGGGGTTGTAGAAAATATGAAGGTCAAGAGTGACGTACATGTTTGTAGAATATTTCCTTTTACTCAACATATCTGACTAAGTGCGAGTATTTGAAGGATATGCGGAATGGGAAGAAATTTACAGTAAATTGAGCAGCCTTCAAATTAAAAATAAATTGGAGAAATATTTACAAAGTACTAATATCAAACTAAAATATGCGAATCAGGAAATGCGATTATAACCTCGAAGTTCCTTATGCTTTTTGATTTTGTTTTAACCATTTTAGACATTGTGTTTTGGCGATTTAGTAATGTATGAGTCGTCATTAATTTCCAAGTATTGAACTGATGGGTGAGGGGACGGAGGAAGAGAGAGATGATACAACAAAAAAAAAAATGATACCAATAAAACAGCTCACATTATTGCCATTTGTTTAAAATGTGAAAGGAAATTCCATTTATTTGTAGCGTATATAGAAGCAAGCCAATGGCGGTACTTCCTGTCAGAGTCAATATCAGGGGTTGTTTTTAGAATCAACTCCTAGGAAGCTAAGAGGTTACTCTACATTGCTTTTATTCTATGATCGGTTTATTTGTTTGGAGGAGGAAATCCTAAGTTTCCGTGAGACGAAGAAAATTCAGGGGTGTTGACACAAAATTCTCTATTGAGACCAAGTAACTCGGCTATGGTGAGAAAAATATCCGTGAAGGAATACCGAATGGTTTATAAGTCACTTAAAAGTTTATTTCAATATTTAAAGTGAAAAAATAAACTAGTTTACTAACTATCATTGATTAAACAACAAAAACAAAATCATAATTGTTAGCAAACAAATGTTTTCCAAAGTTTCATTTTAATTATAATTCAGGTAATTCGATTTAAAAAAAAATAGAGTTACTTTAATAGTTTCCAACGGCAGCACAATGATATAGATTTTGATTGTTTTAGAAATATGATGATACACATATGCAGAAGTATTGAAGTGCCACTTGCACTCATACACACCTATAATAGAAGGAATGTAAAATTTTTCAATAATCGTACAGCTGACTTTCGACCTTGAGAATAGAAATCCGACGCTAATATTTACATAATGGTTCCACTAAATTCTCTTTTCTGTCATCAGATCTGCCGTAATGATGGAAATATTGGGGAATGTTTCATTATAGTTTATGGAACTATTTCTAATAATAGGATATTCGATGTGATGAGGAACCCCTTAAAAACTTATTGATCAATTACAGTGGGCCGCTCCTTCGAATTATTGAAAAACATTAATTTTAAAATATAATCAGTATTATAAACCAAGGGCTCAAAAATATTATAAAAGGTAAATAACAAGAGTAACTTATATCCTTGTAAGTGTATTATGTTTGTCAAAGTGTGTTCATGGGCCGATTTGCATGTTATGCTGGCTGAAATCCGAAATAACTCACTGAAGCGGGGGGGGAATCCCTACTCCCTATTGTTTAGATTAAAGAAAAATTTAAGAAATCTTGTCGGTGAAATCAAACCCCGACCTTTTCAAAAGTGAAAAGTGGCGAAACCACTGTCAAGAAGGACAACCGAAGTTCTCAATACTCGTACATATCACCGATGAGTTAAGCTACAGCCACCAGCTGTAAGCCTCAAGTGGCTTGACTTATCGCAGTTTAGTATTCTGTAAGTCGGGATAACATACTACGCATCAAGTTCCTGATTTCTGAAATATTAGAGAACTAAGACGAGGACATCACATTACCAGAACCAATTAGTTCACGGGCAACGAGTTTTGTCCTTAACTCTGTCTCTGACCCGGTTACTAACATCGAGAAGGGTGACCTAGTCTGTCATTATTTCAGCGTGTTTCACTTTCATTTTTTTGGCTTTTTTCCATTTCTTATTTGACCTTTTCCCTTTAGAGAGTGTATTTGTGACCTCTATTCAGAATATCTCACAAAATAGTCCATAGTCGAGGCCAGTTAATGAATTGATTGATACATTATTTAAATTATTTATCCTATTGAGTTTATTTGCAATTAAAATAACTTTTATAAGTAAATACGTTCATAACGATACTTCCTCCACCCAAGGTCGGCTGACCACAATCCTGATTGAAGAGATCTTTTATTAAGTAGCTTTCCAGTTACAAACTCCGACTTTCAAATGAGCGAATTTGTATAGATTCAAAATCAAATTATCCCAACATTGGCATGTCACTTTATTCTGCCTATTGTGTAGAAATAACGGAATACATTTCCAACTGTGTGCAATGGCTCTTCCTCAGTGAGTCTGCATGAGATAACCAAGTGCGTCTGAGATGTATGTTGTTAGCAAACGTTTTGGGCTGTAAAAGAAAACAACAACAGATGGCTAACAATTCTGTCGAAAACGATGCAATCATAATATATTATATGAGACTGCTTCTTGGGGTTGGTTGGGGACTTCTTGATGCATCGACAAAGTAATTGCATTTTCGCCAGTGTTTGACACTCCTTACCTTCAATTCCATCTAAAGAAATAAGAATTATAAATTAATAACTTTTTTTGTGCACATCTATTTATACCCTGCTTTACCTAATTCCAACTTGTAGCTGTTGTAAAGAGCCTTCTTTATGTTGTTATAATTTTTAATACTGGCCGCTCTCTTTTCTCCAAGTCATATTTTTCTCCTTGTATTCCTAATACCATCTAAGTTAACATATCTCGCTGGACTGTGAATAAATTTCCTTCAATTTATTGAATTACTACTTGAAATTATTTACATATAATTATATTTTGCAATTGGCACTTTCTCTAATTCGAACTACACTCCCATTACGAATTAGCGAGGTTCTGTAATAGCGGAATATGAGTTAAAGTTAGGTACGCAAATGTGGAACTCAAAAAGATTGGCCCAAGTAATATTCTAACTCCGTAATTGAGCATAAACAGAAAATTTATTTATTTTATGTATAAAAAGTTGTTTTTAGAGCGGTATCTTTCAGTTAAAGTGATTCTATTCTTTCAGAGAAAAGATGGCACTTTTCACGAAAAGGTTTCTATATGAGCAGTCAGCCAGTGCTTCTCAAGAACCATTTTCCATGTAAAGATGACATTAACTGGAACTGTGATAGATGATAATTACTTTAGAAAGCAAAATGCAATTGGCTTCTCATCTAGATGTAAGAGTGTAACCGAATGACTCAGTGCAAACAGTAGATGCACTCAGGCCATAAGGTTTATAATTGACAATCATTGTGTGCGGTACATGAAAACAAAAAATACATGCCACCTTTTGTAAGCCGAAAGAGAGGGGGAGTATGGCAAAATGCCAAAGGAAACAGATAACGACAAATTCTTTTTTGAAAGAAGAGAGTTATGAAGAATTAAGGAAAATTCCTATGTTTTGTTTTGCATGAGATATAAACAAGTCAAGCACATAGTCACGGACACAATTATGTGAACAAAGTTGTAATGACCAAATACAGCAACTTCATGCTTAGGAGTCGGTATTCGAGTATGAAAGCTGTGAAGGGACGAAACATGGTTACGACCCTGGTAAAGGTGAGGATGGCAACTGGCTTTGAGTTACTTTGCCTTTTTTTCTTTGTGTCCTCCAGTTCGCCAGTTGCTTGCAATGACACTGAGAGCGTTGCCAGAAATTATCTCCCTGATGTTCTTGCTGCAATTAGAAATATTTCTTCTCAAGTTGTAGCGCACGCCAACGTGACTAATGCTTCCAATGACACTACTTTTCTAACTGGCAGTGTAAGTCCACTCAGTATTGAGGACTACTCAGATCTTGCGCAGATATTAAACATGTCCACAAATATCAGTGAAGATTTAAACTTTGCAACTACCAGATTGTCTGATTCTAAAAATATTGTGGAGTGGTGGGAAAATGCGGAAAAAGTGGCTATGGAAACGGTAAGTGCAGCATTGAAGGGCGGTTTACCATACTTTCTCCGTTTGATACAAGGTGTGAACCTTTCGTTAGAGTGCGAACTGAGTTTCATTCGCTTTTTCTTCGGTATTCAACGTTTACAGCCATGGACAGTGCAGAGTAAGATGTTTACAGTTTTTCTATCTAATTATTTGCAATGATAAAATTTACTTGTCTATAAAGATAGAAATCTTTAATTCTTTTGTTGTTGTTGTTGTTGTTGTTGTTGTTAGTACTTTCAGGAGCACCAGTGACTGAGGCCATATTGCTCCGTGCATACTTCCTATAAATTGCGTGTGTTCTGTGGTCGAGTTTCGATTTGCTGTACGAAAAGCTCGAGTTTCCGGGAGAAAAACCATGCTACCTTCGCCTGAGACCGACTAACTCAGCCACGTTGTGAAAAAAGCCTATAAAAATTCCTCATCTCATCGATGGCACTCGAGCTCAGGTCTTTTTCATTCGATGTGGGGATGACCACGATTCTAATAACTGTGCTATCTACGAGAGCTTATTCTTATGGAGATGTAATTGATAAATAGAGTAGATCGATATTTTTAGGTATATGCATATGCGCCTATTATCTTCATGTCCATCCGTCCAAGTGTAACAGAGGGATCCCCAGTGGACGGCTTTTGATAAAATTTTACAATTGGGCCTTTTAAAAATATTTGCCGACCATTTAAAATTTCATTAAAATAGGGCAAATAGATATCTGGCAGTTATTATTATTTATTATTTTTTTACCATATACAATTGTATGGAAAAAAGTTCCTAGATTAAATACAGTTTTAATACTGTATTGTTTGGTTTAGACAGTCAGTGCACACTTCGTGTTTATCGTTATGTAAGACTTATGGACACGATATCGCTTATAAAGAGATATAAATATACACTGGTGTTCAAAGAAAGTGCATCACCTAGGAATTTCATATTTCTAACCATTTTTTGCCATGGTACGTTACATTAATGACTAGTATCACAAATAGAAATATAAACAAAAGATATTTATTAATAGTTAAGGCAAAGCTAAGTAATATTTGACAGGTGCTCTCAAAATATATACCAAAATGAGCATTTGCAACCTTTATACAACAGTTTTGGTAAACACGACAATTATGGCTGAAATGTTATCAGAAGCCCTCAATTTGCTTCAGTTTATAATTTGAAATGGAAAACAAAATGAAAAGTTCACCAGGTGAAAACTAATATTTAGTTGAACCACCTCTGGCCCTGATGACAGCAGCAGCACACCGTCGAGGCATTGACAAGATCAATTTCTGAAGATAATCAACTGATAATTCGTGGTTCCAAACACGAATTATGAAGTTCACGAAGGGTCTTTGGTTTCTTTCTGGCAACTGCAGATTCCACACGATGCCAACAGTTCTCTATAGGATTCAGTTCCAGGCTGTTTCCTGGCCAGCTAACAGTTGTAATGGACCGTTCCGTTCTTCCAACCATTTTTTTCACCTGTAACAAATGTAAACACATTACTGTCGAACCTCTAAAGCAGAAATGAAGCTAAAGTAACTACAGAAGTGCCAACTTATACTTTTCGCCCGATGACAAGGAACAGAGTCGTCGTGAAAGATGCTGTAACGTGGCAGGTTGAAATGGTCTCTAATGGTTGTCAGCAATTGATTGGCCTTCCAATATAGCCAGGTATCCATTGGCATTTATGGAACCTTTTATAAACTGCAAGTGATACGAAATGCACCCCCACATCAGTTGGCTGGTAGGAAATTTAACTGTAGACATCATACAGTGTGGATGGTATTCTTCACCACGTCTACTGCGAATTAGGCGCCTCCGTAGCCAAGTCGGAACGCAGCAGTGCATAGCACACACTTCTTGATTAGACCGGGGTTCGAGCCCGTCACCACCAAATACGGAGGATGCGGAAAGGTCAGGGAATGACCACCGCATTTCCCGGAACAATATGGCCTTAGCTGCTAAAAACCAAAATAACAAATAACAATAACTGCGAATCGTTTGTCTCCCATCAGAGCCATGCAGGTTGAATTTCTTCTCATCCGAGAAAATAACTGACTTCCACTGCTCGGGGGTCCTTTTGACTTGCTCCTTACACGAAATTAATCGGGCCTTGTTCATTTTGTGTGTGAGGAGGGGCTTCTTCTTAGGACGACGGGCTACAAGTCCATTTTTGAAGAGGCGTCTTCTGACTGTTACTGCACTTGCTACCACTCCTGTATATTCTTCCCATTCTCTTTTCAGCTCAGACTAAGAAGAAGATTTACGGTTTTTAAGGCATAAACGCTTCAAAACGCGGTCCTGTTTTGCCATAGAGACTTGTTTGCGTCCGGTTCATTTTTTTGCCCTATCAGCAGAACCAGTATTCTTGAGTTTGGAAAGAAATCTACTCACTGTGGACTGATTACAAGACACTCTATAAGCAATATGATGGGAAGAACATCCTTCCTCACGTAAAGCAACAATAGTACTCTTTCTTCGTGGCGTAAACTGCACGTAACTCGCCATCCTGACACAAGCAAGGAATCACTGCAACTCTTGCAAAGCGTGCTTATATAGCTGAAAGTAACGGCTGATGCAATATTACGTCATCACCTACGCGTGTCAATCTTATCCGATGCAATCTGTAAGAAATATTGCCATATACTTGAGTTATTCGGACGACAATTACAATTTTAAGGGGTTTGTTTGTTTGTTATTTGGTTTTTAGGAGCATTAGCAACTAAGGCCATATTGCTCCGGGGATATACGGTGGTCATTCCCTGACCTTTCCGCATCCTCTGTATTTGGTGGTCACCGGCTCGAACCCCCTTCTAATCAAGAAGCGTGTGCTACGCTGCTACGCACTGCTTCTTCTGCTCACCTGGCTACGGAGGCGCCTTTTAAGGGGTGATGTACTTTCTTTGAACACTAGTGTATGTATAGAGAAAAGAGATCTAAAAGTATATGGGAGAAGAGTAATAAAATTATACAGTTGTAATTAAACCTTAGTTAAATCTTTAAGCCTTAGTAATTAATTAGTAAGGAAAAATAATTATAGTTAGTTTTCACTTCTATTAATCACAGAAAAAGGGAAAAAAAAATTCGATTAATTTAAGAAAAAAAATCAAATGCGTCTGACATTTCAGACGTATTTGATACTCGCTGTGTTCATTAAGTAACTTGTTTTTGTCGGGCACACCGAAGTATTAAATTTTCAGAGTAAAATTTGAAAAATTTTTCATTTTCAAAGTTTTCCTAATTTTTGAGCAGCAAAAAATATTCATATTATTATTATTTGCAGTGATTTTTCTGATAGCATGAAAGTATCATTAATATGCATTATGGTAAGGGAGAACTTAAAATAGTACACCGACTGGAAGAGAATCATACTCAAAAATCAAGGTCGAGAAGTCGTTTCGCATCCAAACACCACTAGACTCTAACAATTGCATAGTCAATTCGCCTCGTGTCAAGACCAGTTAATTCGATAACATTTTCTCTGTTCTCTTAACAAAGATTCCCTGATCAAGTAGCTATCTCAACCTTGTTCTTTCTGAACTTGAAATTTGCAAGGCATTTCACAACCTCACAGACTCAATTCTTCTTCGGCCTACGTTTTGTTTGTTCCTTTTTAAGTTTTTTTAGTCTGTTTGTCCAAGGTTTTATTCGTCTGGGATTAATTTCATTAAGTTCATTAATTGCAATCTACAAAATTGGAACCTCTAACGATCCACAACAACATCACCAATTACTATTCTTATTATTTTGGCTAAAGTTTTTGAATCATTAGTATATTATAACTTAAGTGCCTAGCTTTCCGACTTTATCAGTTTCCGCAATTCCAACTCATGCTCAAAAATTCTGTCTGCAATGTCTAATTTATCTGTCTTTGCTCAAGACAAATCTAGATTTCGCTCAGGTTGTTTAGAGTTACTCTTAATCTGAAAGCATTTTGTTTAACTTACGAAATTGTATAGGAGAATTCATTTGGGTCCCTTCTTTGTCATCTGTTTTATAGATGAATACATCGCATGGCGTAATTCTCTTTAGATCAAAATCCTGCTTTTCGCCAATGACTTAATCTATAAATCCATTAATTCTTCAAGTGTTACCTCATTACAGCATTGATTAGAACCAATGATTGATTGGTCACGCTTTTTATTCAGCGCCAGACCAAGATGAAAAGTACCTTAACGTACAATAGCTGCAAGTTCACCTGTAATAGTACCACAGGTTGGGAGGCTAGGGCTGAGTATGAGAAAGCACTGGAGAGAGCAAAGAATGGGGGTAAGGAGTTTTTCATGTATGTGAATACGAAGAAGAAGAAGAAAAAAACGAATCAAATCGGACACTTGTGTATACGATCTGATTGGTGTGGAAAAGTCTTAGATAACTCAGCTGATGTTGCTGATGACTTAAATAGGTACTTCACATCGGCCTTTATTGACGAAAGACCCTTCATGCTGAGGAGGGAGTGTGCAAGTGAATCTGAACGATATAACATTAGTAATTTCGAAACTACAGATGCCTGATTATTAGAAAAACTTTCGAGCCTAAAAGGAAAGTAAGGCTCTTGGAATTGATGACATAGGCCCAATAATTATGCATAATTAGGCAGCCGAAGAGTGTATTGAACCAGTCAGGTTAATTATGAAAGCATCATTCAACTCGGGAGACATTCCTTTGGTACGGAGAAGTGCCAACGTATTGCCAATACATAAAGGCTGTTGAGTGAAGTCGGTAACTACAGACCAGTTAGTCTGACTTCAGTAGTAGGAAACATTTCTGAGGCAATGATTATGACAGCAATCCAGGATCATTTAGAAAGAAATTGCATTCTGAAGGACATGGTTTTGTTAAGGGAAAATCATGTTAAACTAGCTTAGTAAATTATTTTGCTACAGTTAATTATGAGCTGGATATAAGGAACAATTTCGATAAAGTTTATTTGTATTTTAGCAAAGCATTTGACTCAATCTCCCTCATCATGAGAGGTTAATGTATAAGCTGGAACTTGTTGGATTTACTGCAAAGATTCTAAGATGGATTGTAGGGTGGCTGAAGGCAAAGGATTGTGATCAATGGATGTTCTTCAGGTTGTTGTAACGTCAGAAGTGGTCTCCAAAGGATCAGTTCTTGGGTCACCGTTGTTTCTGATTTTCATAAATGACATCGATGAAGGGATAAAGGGCGTGATTTTACGTCGCCTGCAAAGTTTTCGGACGACGTAAAGATTGGAAGAGTAGTCGTTAACGATCAGTGCCAAGAAACACTCCCTCAGGATGATTTGAACAGGCTGAAGACTGGTCAGAAAAGTGACAGCTATATTTTAATGGAGCAAATGCGAGGTCTTACGCTTGGGAACAGCAGCCCCAAAGTAAACTATACAGATCGGTTTTTTAGGAGCATCGGCGACTAAGGCCATGTCGCTGCTTGTATATTGTCTGTAAATTGCTTGTGTTCTGAGGCCGACTTTCTGTTTGCTGTAAGAAAAGCACGAGTTTCGGGGAGAAAAACTTTGCTACCCTCACCTGAGACCGACTCAGCCATGTTGTGAAAAAGACCCATAAAAATAGACGGTGCTATCGAATTAAAAACAGTAGAGGAAGAAAGGAATCTGGGTGTTAGGATACGGACAGATTTAACATTCTTTGAGCAGTGTATAAACAGGCAGGCAGGAAACCCCATGGTGTCCTATCGATGATTTGTCGAACAATATCTCGTTAGAGTATATTCCCGCTGTATAAGGAATTGTAAGATCGCATTTGGAATATTGTGTCCGTGTATGGAGACCTCATCTGAAAAACATACATCGACTTCTTGAAAGGGTACAAAGACGGGCAACTCACACGGTGAGTTCGACAAAAGGGCGACTGTTCGAGGAACGACCTCGATTATGTGGACTTCATAGCTTGGCAACCAGGAACCTTAGAAGGGACCTAATTGAGGACTCCGAGAGGAGCTCGTAAAATGAATCAAGGCGCAATTTTCGCTGTTTTAAATAATTTCAGAACTAGAGCCATAAATTCAAATACAGGGGATGAGGTTTAAACTAGATTGTAAGAAATTTTCTTTTAGCCAGCGAGTCGTTGATTACTCTCAAACAATTTGCCTTCGCATGTAATTGAGGCCGACAGTTTGAAGAAATTCAAAGGTCAGCTGGATAGTTACTTCTGTAAGGGGAGAAGTTCATAATTTTTATTTTCTTATCTTCTTAAGTTTTTTTTTTGTCCGGCACAACAAAAGCTTGTGGCTTCCTTGCGCTATATGGTTAATAATAAGCAGAATTACGTTGAAGCTAAAGCTGTGAAGTATGTAGAGTCCGTTCTTGACTTAAGTTTGGCATGGATTTGACTTGCATTCTCTTCGGGTCTTTTCTGTGATCCTGCACCCTTTATAGCGCCTGGATTTCATCAAACCCGCAGGACAACCACTTTCTTTTCTTCTGCAGCTCCTTCCTTATTCTCTTAAAATAACTAGCCCTCCCATTCTTGACTATTGTGACATCATCATAACTTCCATCTTAATGTTTAATAAACAAGTTAGGAATTATTTAGCGAAAATTTGATTAAATACCTGTGATTTTGCTCCAAATTTCTTCTGTTTATTCCAAATTTGTACCAACCTCATCTACTACTGTATATTTGGCTCTATAAACACTTTCGTTTATTACTCCTAACTTCTCAGAGTGTACCATCGAGCTCACCTTTATTTCGCCATGCTAGAGCAACATATCAGTATAAGAACTTTTATATTTGTGAAGGTAACGCCATTTAGATGATTTTCGAAGATGGAGGGCAGCAGGGCAATGAAACGAAACTAAATTTCGTTTAATTTACAAAGTCAAATTTACAAAGATGACTAGAGGTCTCAGTACAGGAAGAATGTTAGGAACAGAAGGTGCATCACGAAGGCTTGTTCGAGGCCACTCTAGCACTATTTCTTCATATAATGTCCAATATAAGTACTCATGAAAGTTGAGGAAAGTGTGAATGTCAATTGTTATCCGTCAGGCATGTCAGATTAGTTTAGTTCCCCGGGGTCATTGGAGATTACAAACCAAGAAAATAGAAATAACAAGTCTTCAAATTATGGGGAAAGGGATTTATCCCCATCTGCCCATTCCCTGGTTTAATTTTACTGGAGGAACAGATATATTTAACCTTTTGATGAGCTAGAAAGTATTATTAAACAGTTGAGAATGGTACCGACCAAAATAGACGCACAGTGTGTAATCAAACTTATTAATCCAGCTGCATTGAAGTTGCTACTGATGGACGTAATCGTTAGTTTTCGCTAGAAGTTTGGTTTTAGTCCGGACAAAATCCCACCAGCCAGCTTGATCTGCAGACTGAGGATTTTAACTGTCAATAAGTACTGCGTATTATTTTTGCAAGAAATACTTCGGCACTGCATTGCATAATAAAGTTAAAAGGTGAAGGTACCCACTGCCATTTGGTGCGAAGAACGTGAATTAATTAGGATCAACGAATTTTGAGACCTTTAACATGCTCAGCTATGAGTCCACAGTAACTGCACCATAGTCAAAAAAAAAAAAAAAAAAAAAAAACAAACGAAGTCCAAGCACTCCCTCAGATATATTCCTTTATTTACAACTGCTCTGACCTTATGGGGTCATCTCCAAATATGAATAAAAAATATTTATTATTTAAAAGTACTGGTAATTCAATTTTCCAATTGAAAAGTAGCACTTTTCAATTGGAAGAATATTGAAGTATAAATCCTCGCGGTAGTACAGTGCATGCGAGTACTGCATTCCCCACACCGGGTGAAAAAGGCCCGCGTTCAAATCCCGCAAAGATGCGAGTAATTTTTATGGTTTTTTCACAATGTGGCTGAGTTGGTTGGTCTCGGGCGAGGTTTGCATGGCTTCTCGTCCATCAAACAAGTAAAAAGAACATACGCAGTTTACAGACGTAATATATACGATGGTTGGTCTAAGTTGCTGATACAACCAAAACCCTACACCAACAACTGAAGTACAATGCAGACTGTTTCGTCTGCGGAAGTGTTTTTTATTCGAGCAGGCGAAACTGCCATACGGCCACTGTATGGTAGTACAAAAGTATGGTAATTTTGTAGAAGGACCGAGCAGTCAGAGGAGGAGATCCGACGGCTGATTTAGTATGGTTGTTAAAGATAACATCGCGGCTGTTCTTCAATGTGGCAGAGGTCCATAAATTATCTCTTTTTTTTCCTTCTCGTTGAGCGATCCACAATATGAGATGTATCATAAAGTGCTGCTCTAGATCAAACAACTTGATTAGTAAAACTGCAGTTCTTGTCGCTCATTGCAAAACGTTTTCCTACAAATTCTACACGCTTATATTCTATTGTGGAAATGGACTAAATTTGGGTATACCCAATTTGTGTTCAGTGCATTTTAGAATCCTTCTTATGGAGGTTATTTATTCCACTAGAGTCTCAGAATCCCTTGTTTGTGGACCTCGTAGAATGGTCACGATAAATTGCCAATATTTGTTTCAGTGCCACAACTTTCGCTTTTTTCGGTGTTGGCGATGACTTCCAAACACAGCTTTATTGATAACTCTTTAGGTCAAAATGATGAAGCCAATCTCGTCCACCGTTATCACCTTGTGCAGAACTTCAGTATTCCTGATGGCTTTTTTGTTAGTTTAATTTTTTATTGCTTTTATTTACTTTTTTTTTTTTGCTGGCACCATCGGTTTGGGCTCCCAGTGGTATGGGATCTGTTGGAATCCATTCGAATTAATTTTTCCTCCAGTGGATGCAGAATTCTTCTGTCACTTTCGTTTGACAGTACGCGTATTGTTGTGGTCCGCTTCCTCGTGGCGTGGACTGGTACTAGAGACAGCCATCCTGGTGATCTTTGCTCTCTACTAGCTACGAGGTCAGAAACAACATACGCTTCTTAGACATAACACCATACTCATATCTGGCCATTTTACAGAGTTCTGTAGCTTTCGAGATACTCATATCAGCGCGTATGAGTATCACGAAATCTCATTGTACGAACGTGATGTTGTTACTGAAGGAGCGCGCTATTTCTTGAATAGGGTAGGTGTCCTTAATAAAGTGCCTAGTGCTAAGCACTGGACTTTGTCTTTTTAATTCTTTGAATAAATGTGTGTGATTACCAAATAATCGCATATGATGTTTAGTCTTTTGAAGTATATTCCTTCTGCTAAATAGGCGCTTTCATAATTGTCCAAGTTTCTGACAGTTTAGATGTATTCCGAGAATCTGTTTGAATTTGCATTGTTTCTTCTCTCTCTCTCTCTCTGCAGCTACGAGTTTTTAAGGCCGAGAAAGTTAGCTTTGAAACCAAACAGTTTTGCAACTCATTCTAATGCGTTTTAAAACTATTAATAATTTTAATGTGTTTCAGAACTGATAAAGAACTGTTATTATCATCATAAAGAGAATTCTTTTGTTTTCGTTTGTTTCGGACCGTTCAGAACTGCTTCCTAGCCGAATTAATTTATGAGTAGTACTTCAAATACGATTAATAACTTAATTCGACTAGTTGTACCGATAAATGGATTCGTCGAATTGACTTATCGGTGTACAGTTTCAGTAGATACCATAATTCAAAGTTTCGTGCAAGTTTTTTGTTCTTTCTTTATTGCCCGGAACTTTAAACGCAGTATTTGCTGGTGCTGCCATCTGGAGTGCAATTCGCACTCCACATGTCAGCATTTATAAATGGAATATTTTCACAAGTCAGTAAAGAGTAGTACATGTACCTTGATGACACACAGGGGGGGGAGGGGAGATGGGATGAGAAAGCACCGATGTGCCGTACCAAACTAGATTTTAGTATAATTGTTCAAAATTGAAAAAAACTTCAGTAGATATGAAACTTTTCATAAATTTAATATTTGTACATTCTAGGCATATTTGAAAATAACTGTTGTTGAATTTTTCGTCGTTTCTGAAACGTTATTAAAATTCACGAAACGTTATTAAAAAGAAAGTGGGGTCGGACCTGAAATATTTTCATTAAAACGGGATTTTATTGTGTAATAGTGTAACTGGCGTGGAGTGTGACCATCAACCTTGTACCTGAGGCACAGTACAGTCGCAGTATCCTCTTCCCGGCAGGCTTTGTTTCAACAAAGAGCCTTAGGCATTTTTAGAAGTACCAACTTCATCATTGTGTAGCAGGAAAGGCTAATCAGGTGCGATTCTCTGTTAAATTTATCCTAGGTCGACACTGACAAGAATTTGAGTAAAAACTGAAATGAGAGAATGAAAGCGAAACGGAACGTGTTTGTGTGCTAAACAGAAAGGCAAAAAATGTGAAAAAATAAGTTTATTCATGACGGGTTACAGATTGGCAAAATATTGTCCGCTTTCTGATATTAATTGAAATGTTTGAAATTAGAATTTTCTCAGGTTAGAAATGATATTTGGTTATCTCTTCTATTCAAATTAAGCATTTCTTAAAAATCCGAAGAACGGTTTCACTGGCGTTCAGCGCCATGTCAATCAATTCGACCCTGAAGAGAATGTGCAAGGCTCACTGCGGTTGAATTTTTCTCGGCGTGGTCTGTGCTTGTAACAGGAGAGACCGTTTTCACAGGAATGGGACACACTTAAACAGAAGGAGTACAAGAATATTCGCTGATGCTATCGAGGCAGTGGTATGTGGGTCGGAAAACTGCTAGCTTGGGGAGGGTTACATAAACAGATTAACCAGAGCCGCAGGCAGAGGTGAAACTGATTCTTGCACTGCTTATATTGGGAAATGAAGCAGCCTGGAAAGCAAGGTGGTGGGGATTTCAGGCCTTGTTGTGGGCCATCACGAAACAAGCGAATACATGGACTGCGCAAGAGTAAGTACATGTATGCTTACATGTACACTAATGTCAGGAGCATTGTAAATAAACTTGATGAAATTGAAGTACTGATTAAGTCATCAAATGCAGACATTGTAGGGATAGCAGAGACATATTGTCACCCAGATGTTAAATATGAGAAGTACAATTATACAGGAAGGAGAGGAGGGTTGGAAGTGTTATGCTCTTAGTTAAGAAACATATTAAACCTAAGGCATATTAACAGCTCATCCAGTCGACATGGGTGACCAGTGCAATATTGAGTCAGTTTGGTGTGATATAAGCACTGTGAAAAAAAATTAGGGTAAGGGTGTGTTATAGGCCTTATGACTGTGGGCCAGTAAATGGCTCACAGTCAATACAAAGGTTGGCAGGGTGGTTGGTGGATTTTGATTGTGGTTTGGTTAACGACAGCAATTAAGCTGAGTAACTGCAACATGGTCTAAGAAAATTGGGTGAATGGACTGAGAAATGGCAGCTGAAGTGTAACGATGACAAATAGAAGGTATGCATATGGATAGCGGTAATCGTTGAGTGCGGTACTACACTCGGAGTATTGGAAAATGAAAATGACCTGGGGGTAATTGTGTAGTCAGGCATGAAATTCTCTGAGCAGTGCAGACATGAGCCAAAACAGCTTATGTGGTTTTGTCAATGATATGCAGAACTTTGCTAACAGGGGTAAGGAGGTAATTATCACTTTGTACAAGGCCATGGTTAGGCAGCATCTTGATTATTGTATGCAGGTCTGGAGGCCTCACTTTGGGAAGGATGTCGATCTGCAAATTGCAGCTTCTAGAGACTAGGCACTTGCGGGGATGATCTAATTGAGGTGTTTAAGGCATGGAGTAAGTTGAATATGAGTGGCATCCTTCCTCTTGTTGAGACTACACACATGAGGTGGTATAAATTTAAGCCGAGGAAGGATGGTTGCAGGATGTGTGGAAGTTTGCTTTCAGCCAGCGGGTGGTTAATTGTTGGAACAGGCTTACATCTGTTGTGGAAGTGTATGGTGCGAATAAATTCAAGAAAGAACTAGACAAATTCTTTTTTACGGTATGGACGGGAGAAGCGTGTAGTGTTTTTTTTTTGCCTGATGTTCTTGCATCATTTGTCGCTACTACTACTAATAATAATGATATTAATTTTTAGTCGTTTCGCCGCATGCTGCTTGTATAGTTTGATTGGTTCTAATATTGTCAGACAGTCAATAGAGGCTGTAATTAGTGTAAAATAGTGTAATCAGACGATTTTAGGTAGAGGGATCAGGGACTTCCCACGTGAATTATATCTGGGTTTTTCAACCCCCAAAAACATGCAGATTTACCCGTGAACACACACACTTGTGCATAAATTCACTTGGAATTTTTGGTCCAAATACTGCATCTGTTTTTGTGTTGCACCTGTTTATGGTCTCCCTTCATAACATGATGCATGTTACAATTATGAGAAGCATTTCCATTTAGAGAGTGTTATAGTGTATAGTGTGTTTAGGGTCTAACGGCACCAGGGGTTTCCCCCATTTCCGCGTAATATACATTGTGGTGTGATACAGAACACTGTAGAGGCCAGAGGTTTAAAAGTGTATGGATATTGTGGTGTGTAATGTTTTGTACCGTTGCTCATCTGGTCTTTTAGCCGTTGGGTCTCAAATGAGACCCACCGTTGCCCACACTATACCTCGTAGAGGCAGACCAGGTACACCAGTATTTTAGAAATTTACTATTTACTCTAGCAGGTCCTGCCACCTAATTTCCTGAGATTTCAGTGGCTAGAATCTAAAAAAAAAAAAAAAAAAAAAAAAAAAGTGGAAAGGGGGGGGAGATACGCTAGAAATTGGGTCAGGCCGAAAGAGATATAAGTTATACGGGTTAGAGTTCTTTTTTTTTTTTTGTTTTGTTTTTTTTAAATTTTTGTGTGGGGCTTGTGTAGTTTTGGCAAGGGTCAAACGCTAGTCGCAAGATAGCCAGAGAGGGAAGGGAGACTGAAGACTGGGGGGTGAAAGACAGAAATATGGGGTCAATAGTGAAGATAACTCCAAAAGTCGGCGGGGCAGGCCCATGCCTCACCAGGAGAAGATAGGGGATGGCAGGGGGGGAGGGTACAGAGTAACCATCCCCTGCCAAGGGAAGGGAAAGAAAGTGAACCGAGTGAGGGTACCCGGTTCAGATCGCCTAATGATGTTTCGACAGCAAACTGCATGATGTCTTTGTCAGGTCTTCGTATGCCATTCCTGGGACATGTTGTCCCGTCCGTGTGAGTGGTCAAGTCCAGATAATGACTTCAGTTTAAGCCAGTGGGCAGATCCAGGTTAAGTTCATGATTAGTTTTTCAGATTGTAGCTGTTAGGTTTTTGTTTGGTTGACACATCTAAGGATCTTTATTCTAGATGACGAGTGGTTGGGTTGTAGGAAAATTCCTGCTAAGGTTGTGGGTATGTTCTTCTTCTAGTAAAAAGATCCTGCGCAAACTGCGTTAAGGCTTTATAATTGTCCTCGCTCTCCAGGAGATATTGTTCTTGGTTTATTGGCGAGAAACGTATTCTAGTTATTAAGAGGCAGCGGAGTATAGTTGGCAGTGGTGCATGAGGTGCTCCCACGTCTCTGGCTGTCCACAGTGGCAGAGAGGGGTGTCACTCAATCCGAAATTGGAGAGTTTTGCTCTTACTGCGCCATGTCCCGTGAGCAGGTAAGATGTCAGCAGTCCCGGTGAAAACCAGTTGGGCTTTTGGGAAACACTAGTTGATTATTCGGTATGAACCTTCGGGTGACTTCCCCTTTTGTCGAAGTCGTCCAGCGGGTATGCCAGGCCTGCTGTAGGTGGATGAGAAGACGTTTTTTCTCGAGTTTACGATCGTTCACCGGACAGCTGTGTAGTCTAGGCAGGTGATTGCTTTGCCTTTGGATAGTTGATGTTAGTGAGACTTCGTAATTCGGGTATAATGTAAATGTATAATATAATATAAATATATATGTACAGCCGGGGAGTGGTTCAAACCTTCGCACAAAATGTATAGTTTTTTAAATACAAATACCAAAATAAAGTTAGCCGAATCTACTGCTCCTCTACCCCTTACCCTCATTGATTTTAACCGTCCCTTTTCCGATTCCTAGTAAGTGCTGTTAATGAAGTTGATCGTGTGATAATTTATTAATTAGCTGTGGATTGAAGTTTGGTTTTAGTTTGTGTAAACTTCCACGAGACACTTTGGTATATAAAATTTGGATTTTGATTTTGCTAAGTATTCCTAAGTACTGCGCACTCGTGTGTGCGTGTGCGAGAGAGATTTGCTCTTGCTATAAATATTTCTGCCTCTCGTTTCGTAATTAACCGAGAAGGTTAATTATGCTTTCAAAAATTAAAAAAAAAAGTTTCCAAGAAAAAAAAAGTTCCGAGAAATGTGAACATTCCTCATAAATGTTTCAAAATATGTAAGTATAAATAATAAATAACGTAATGATAATATTAATAACCATAACAGTATATCATAAATATGTCAGAATCCCCAGGATACCAGTGACGAGAATTCGTCACTCACTCACCATTGTAACACTTTATTTAGTATGGTAGGACAAATTAAAGATTATTTATGTTTCGCAAATATTAATTTTGCATTTGTACACGTTTCTAACCTTGACCATTGATCTGTCGATTATTTTAGACGAATCAACAGGAAAATTCCGAAACCCGTGTTTTCAGTTGAGACATGCTGCCAGAAATTCCCCGTCTTTTCTTTGCTCACATTATAAATAATGTGAGAAAAAGAAAAGACGGAGAATTTTATTATAGACACAAGATAATGATCTGGAAAAAAAAAAAAACATTATTGAAACATCTCATCAAAGCCGAAGGCTAGGACGAAGGCTTGTTGACGCAGTAATACAAATTACAGTAAAAATAACTTGTGATCATTATAATAATATGGTATAAATAGGGTGTAATTAATGTTATATTAATAAATATTAATATATTTTGAGAAAAATCCACAAAAAATTTTAAAATCTAGGCCAATAAAGAGCTGCTCTCTTAGGTGAACTTCTGCTCATCCTTTCTCCTTTTGTTGAAAGTATTTTCACGCAGAATGTTACGTTTTAAAATCTAGAGAATTCCTCTAAATGAGGAAATTTCTGGATTTTAAATCTTTGGATAAATGTGTAAGGTTATCCTACCAATGTTATATGACCTCGCCTGTCAAATCTACATGGAATTTCCCATTGCTTAGCAAGCACTTTAAAAAATGAGCTTGCCCACACGTAACCCATAGTATGATTTTCAGTTTTATTTTATAGTTATTATTGTAGACACAATTATAACAGAGGTTGCAGTTATGTTGAAAGTGTTGTCCTTTCCAAATGTAAGTACAAATTCTTTTCATAATGTCTGATGAGACCTTATGTAGCATTTGAACAGTTATAATTGAAAAATCTGATTCGATATTGACTTTTAATTCTTCAATATGTGAAGGTTGTTGGTGTATACAGTACCACTCCTTTTAAATAATCGAAAGATAAACCGGTAATTGTGGATGTTCAATTATGAACATGTGATGTGCTTAGGAAATGACTCACTGCCTTCTTTGTAACAGAACACTACTGGTTAGTGAGTAAAAGCTAATGTATAACAACAACTGTTGGGCATCTGGGGAGAACCAGTTCTGCTATCATATCAGTTAAATCAAATTCCAATAAGTTGTAAATGATAAATGAACACTTACAATTTGGGATTCATGAATTTTGGGTATCTGTGGCATGAAGAGGAAAAGTGTGTTCTCTAGCCACACGACTCTAGGTATTTATGACAGTTTTGTTACACGAACACTAATATTCCTGTCACTTTTCGACACCTTGTTGACTCTATGGCACGCGGTACCCGAACAGTGATTCGAGACAATGGCGGTCCAACACGTAATTAGCTCATGGTCTTAAGTTAAAAATTAGTAACTGTTTTCATTAGTGCGTCCCAAAGTCATCGAGAAAGCAGTGAATAAAAATGAACAAATGAACTGCGACCGTTCATTTTCCCATGGTGGGGCTGTAGGCGCAACCTGGCCATGCTTCTGGATTAGGTTATCTAATTATCCTAATTTAGATAACCTAATCTTGTTAAATAAGGTTACCTTATACTTTAACCTAATTAAATTGCCTAATGCATATCTCTACGATGCAAAGTGGATATCATTTGGATGTTATGACTTATTAAATACCTTAACGTTATTAAGGTTACTTTAACTATAATAGGATAAGTAATGTCTAGTTTTCAATTAAAAATGTTCTTGTTTATACTCCAGAACGACCAGTAGGTCAGAGGAATTTACAATAAATCATGAATACAATCGTTAATCGTATTTAGCGATCAAGGCTTGAATCCCGCTCCACTCAAAGAGTGTGTGTGCTATTGCACTCTTGTTAGTATTAGTATTAGTAACGGCCGCATGGTGCAAGAAAGCCTATGGCTTATGCTGCACCAGCCAAAAAAAAAAAAAAAAAAAAAAAATCCGAACAAAACAATGATAAAAACAAAAAATAAATAAATAAATAAAATAAATAAATAATAATAATTAATAAATAAAAAAAATAAAATAAAATATAAATAAAAAGGAAATTAAACCTATCATCCTATGCGCTTCCCTTACCCGAAAGTACTATCCAGATGACCTTTGAATTTCCCCAAACTGTCGGCCTCTACCACCCATGAAGGCAACTTATTCCAGTAATTTATAACTCGCTGGCTAAAATAAAACTTCCTGCAGTCCAATCTAAACATTTCCCCCCGTAACTTGAATTTATGTCCCCTAGTTCTTGCATCATTTATAATCTTGAAAATTTTGTCCTCATTCATTTTACTGATGCCTCTCAGAGCCTTAAACACCTCAATCAAATCTGCTCTAAAGTGCCTAGTTTCCAAACTCTGCAACCTACATATTCGAAGTCTTTCTTCATAAGGACGCCCTTTTACTGATCTCACCAGGCGAGTTACCCGTCTTTGCACCCTTTCAAGAAGCTCGATGTCTTTCTTTAGGTGCGGTCTCCATACTTGAACACAGTATTCCAAGTGTGGTCTAACAAAGCCTTATATAATGGGATTATCACGTCCCTATCTCTAATTGCAAAAGTTCAATAGATCATCGATAGGACACCATGGGCTTTCCTTGCAACCTGTTTACAATGCTCAGCGAATTTCATGTCGAATTTCAAGTCCCTTTCCTCCAGTACTGGGTTTAGTTGAACTCCACCAAGTGAATAAGTTATTTTGGGATTACTGTTTCCCAGGTGTAAAGCCTTACACTTTGTTGGATTAAAACATAGCTGCCATTTTCTGACCATTCCTGAAGCCTATCTAGGTCTCTCTGAAGAAGCCCAGCTGGACAGTGATCATTAACTACTCTACCAATTTTAACATCATCTGCAAATTTAGACATCACGCCCTCTATCCCTTCATCGATGTTGTTTATGAAAATTAAAAACGAGAGTGGTCCTAATATTGATCCTTGGGGAACCCCACTTCTTACATCAACCCAATCTGAGGAATAGCCATTTATCACAACCCTCTGCCTCCTTACCTGAAGCCATCCTGCTATCCATCTAAGGATTTTCCCAGTGATTCCAACCTGTTCGCGGCGCCTCCGTAGCCAGGTGGGAAGGAGCAGCAGTGCTAGCACACGCTTCTTGATTAGACCGGGGTTCGAGCCCGTCACCACCAAATACGGAGAATGCGGAAAGGTCAGGGAATGACCACCGCATATCCCGGAGCAATATGGCCTTAGTTGCTAATGCTCCTAAAAACCAAATAACAAACAAACAACCAACCTGTTCAAGCTTGTAAAGCAACCGCTCATGTGGGACTGAGTCAAAAGCTTTGCTGAAATCTAAATAAACAATGTCGCAATTATTCCCTAAATCCAGCTCGTGAGTCACCCTTTCAAAATAGCGAACCAGATTTGTTAAACATGATTTTCCCTTTACAAAACCATGCTGAGTATCCTTGAGAAATTCCTGACCACTGAGCTACTTCAGGCACAAAAAAAATTTCTGTTTGTACTCTCGGGCGACTACATAAGGTCAGAGGAATTCAAGATAGGTAGAATATAAGAATTTTCTATTGTATTTAGAAGTCACTCAAAAGTGTGTACTTTTGCATCGTTGCGCTTGACCGCTCGGCTATGGCGATCTTATAAGCATTTAGGAAATATAATGCTATAATATAAGGTTATGTTATCTAAAATTCGTTTTAAGAAAAAAAAATGTGGTAGTTTGTCACGTAAATTTTGACAACTCGTCATCACTGACAACTTGAATGACAACAGTTGTCAGTCATGACCGGTAGTAGCAGGGTTTTAGGAGCATCAGCGACTAAGGCCATATTGCTTCGTATTCAGTATATTGTCTGTAAATTACGTGTGTTCTGTGGTTGGTTTTTTTATGGAGCAATATGGCCTTAGTTGTTAATGCTCCTAAAAACCAAATAACAACAACAATGTGGTTGGTTTTCTGTTGGCTGGATGAAAAACCCGAGTTTCTGAGAGAAAACACAATGGTACCCTCGCCTGAGATCAACTAACTTAGCCACGTTGTGAAAAAGGCCCATAAAAATTCTTCACGTCATCCACCGACGGAATCTCAGGTCTTTTCGCTCGGTGTGGGAGGACGGCGATTCTACCAACTGTGCTACCCACGAGGGCTCATGATCGGTAGAAAGCAATGATAGATGAACATCATACAATGAAAGTGTCAAGCTGTTGACCTATTTTCTGGCCTTCTCACAGTGGGTACTGTTCTTCACAGAGATACGAGGAGGAGTTGAACTCAGGATCCAGGAGCCGCCCCTTACACATGCCCATATTGACCTATTGTGTGAAATTAACGGGGAAGTGTTTCTCAGCGTTAAATTTTTTTAGTTAACTCTTACCAATCAATTATATAATTCATAATGGTATAAAGACCCCAGTAATTTTTTATCAACAAAAGTATAATTTAATTATTCTTTAATTATCTAAAATTTAAAGTATAATTGTACATAATTATTGTTTAATTATGCGTAATTTAATTATACCTTAATTTGAATTATATATAATTAAATATAAATGTTACTGAAAGTCATAGTCGCTGTTACTTTTTTCGCATTTAGAATGTGTTATCCTTAATTCTTAGAATCGGTGCTGTTTGAATCTATCCATATTTAATCGTTGGAATGAAACTACCATTTCATTTGAAAGATTGTCTGCAATTATGTTTCTATCCTTCAGAAGGCCAAATTTTATTTTGGCCTTCTGAAGGATACAAAGCTTTCGAAAGCTAGTAATGATATTAAATTCGTGTTACCTGCTTTGCTGATATCATCTGTGCGTGTATTAAGGCCATTTGAGACTGAGAAAACGACTTAATAATATTCACCGAAACCACTTAAAATTTCCAGAATTTTTTTCAAGGAAAAGTCATAAATTTTTAAGATAAATAATTGCAACTACATTTGAAAACGATTACATAATATGAAACAATTTTATCACTAAATACGAAGACTGCAATACAAAATAATAAAAGTAATTCAGGGTTAGTGGGTTATCAGTTTGAGTATTAAAATAATTTAATTATTTTCAATCATTCAATGTTAATTCAGGATTCTCTTTTTTCATAATGAACTTCGCGCCATCGTTACATCCACTACTGCAAATATTCGCAATTCGTAGAGTTGATTTGGACAATCCAGATCCACTTCTTATAGGTAACTGACTACAATAACTCCAGATACCTTTCTGCAGTAAATATTTCTCTTGATGGCAGTGGCAGTTTATGCGTGTGTCGTTAAAACCAGGGGCGGCTCGTTGGTAGGCGCTGCGGAACTGCAGCACCCTCAGCTTTCTAAATCTAAATATACAGACAACAGAGTTATATGAAATTTTATGAAGAACAGTGCGACGCAATGAATATTTTATTAACAGGTCCCGCATATAGTATACTCATCCTCTATTTACAATAATCAAAAAATAAAAAATAATTGCTTTATTTAATACAAGTATTAAAAAAGAGTCCGGGCCATCCAGGTCCAACCATAGCCTAAGGCCTTTAGTTCATGGGAAAACAACTATTTCCAATAAAAATTTCAATAATGAACGAATAAAAACACGAAATAGTTTTCAAGTTTAAGCGTGGGCGGAACTGTGCGCTAGACAGTTCCACATTTTGCTCCCAGTGATTGAGTTAATGCCTGGTCGGTGGGCATTAATGTAACTTTAAGAAGCAGCACCCCCAATACATCAGATTAAAATCTTCACATCCAGAGGTTTTTGTAGTATGACAACATTGTGTAGTTTCAGCAAAGCTTTTGAAGTTATGGTCGCTTCTTCACATACTCAAAAATGGCCAATAAATTTTCTCCCAGTTTTTCTCAGTTTCAAAGTGGCAACTGTTACTTTTAATTTGATTTCAAATAACTACTTCGATGCTATGCTTTCCTATATAATACTCTTCTTGTCAAGAGACAAGAAGAATATTATATAGGAAATCTGCACTAGTCCTTTTTTTTTTTTGGTAATGTGGAACATTCTGTAAGATGAGAGAGTTGGAGGCAATAACGCCATCAAATTTTGCTAAGCAAAATTACATTTCAGGCATACTAATTTTACAAATTTGAAAATTACCGATTTTCAATGTTTATAATCTAATTTTTATTACTTTTTATCGTTCTTGTGAGATCATTTACCTGTGATCCTACACAACTGTGTTGTCATCTGTTATACTATCGGGGTACTCACTTACTCATTGATGAAGCACCAAACAACCCTGAAACGACCCGTCTGGATGGTGGTAGTCATTGAGAATAAGTAATAATAGTCTTCCCTACCGGGGTATGCGTTACTTATTCGAGGTATAAGATAGGTATTTCGTTATGAAGGAGTTCGCAATATGAGATGTTATGTAAATGATGCTATTGCACAACTGCCGTTGGCTTACTGTGTTTAGAAATGATATTATTGTACTAACTTTTATGACTACATTATTTGTATTATGTGGGATCAGAGATAAGTGAAGGAATAGCAGCTCGCAAAAACCATCGAGTCAATTCGTAAAGAAGGAAGGGCAGCCGCAGTGGCAAATGCAGCCAGAGACGAACAGTGCGTGACCTTTTTACTGTGGCTAAATCATTCTAAAAAAAAAAAAAAAAAAGAGTCGCAGCTTGTTTAAAGAATTAAGGGAAATCAGATAGTTGGATATGACATTTATAGAAATCCTTTCGTGATATATATGAAACTGTATTTCAGTACTTTTCAGGCCATTACTCGTCTCTTGACGATAAAGCTGGAAGTGAACATAAGGACTAGTTCCACGAATTTCCTTGTACCGAACTTCTGTTGAACACACTTGAACAATATATGCAATTTTCACTGATTATGGTAGTGAACCGGGACGTCAATAGGATATATCTGTTCATATTCTTTATAATTTAATGAAAAAGAATTACTTTTTACTTACCCATGTCCGGTTCTGCACACTTACGAAAAAAAGGGGCATCATTATATCCTCATATGGATATAATAACGACATCTAATACTTTTCGATATTTTTTTATTTTTTGCTTTTTTATTCTTTATTTCAATAGAATAAAATGTCTTCAATGAGGTATTGAATTTATTGAACTTAAGGAATTAAAATGTGTTAACATTTATTTAAGATATAATTATAACGCATAAAATAAAATATTACAGTATTTTAAAACAAAATTATGATTGTACTTTCTCCATGAAAGTTACTGGATTCATTTACCCTAAGTATAAATAAATAAAGGGGTTCAAAAAGCCGGATGCAAAAAAGAAAATGCCATCTATGCCCACCATGAAACGACCCCAGTAATACTGTATCCATTTTGCCTTCGTCTCACTATATGAAAATCCTGTTGATACATTTTTCCGTCCTTGAGATCTGATGCCTGTGTACTGTCGCTTCCATCTTAGCTCAGTCCTGTTCTTAGATTTATCGAGGCACGCTCTACTTATCATGTATAAAGCAGGATTCATTATACCATAATGGTTTTCACTGATCTCATATCTTTACATCAGTGTAGCACCTTTATTCGGTCCATCGCTGTGACGCGAGCTTTGAGGATCGAGCTTCCTTCCCCCAGTGGCTGAAAGCAGCAATTAGTTCTTGCACATCCATGCGTGTATTAACTTATAATTCCAACTAATGCTTTATAATAAAATTGCTGAATCAACTGGTGTGTAGGCGATATACACCTTTGCAGTTACGGCATGCCAAAGCTGGGGTAGAATTAGCATTTACCCGGCTCACCAAAAAAGTGGACAATCTGGATGAATAGTTACCAAGCCATGGACAGCCTGGTCTCTACTAGTTTGCCAAGTGTTATTATCTGCGACTTGATCCGAATCATTCCTTCTTAGGGTCAGTTTCCGATGTGGTAGTGATGCTCAAGGTAGTGGCGGTGGTTGCATTTTTCCCGAAGTAGAACGGAATACAGTCCTGGAGCTCTAATGGAAATCTATCGAGTATTACTTGCAGGGCGCAATCCAGACTGTTTTGCAAGCACAGGACAGTTTCAAGGGCAGCAGTCGCTGAGAATGTTCCAGTAGCTTAGATAAATCAATGTATTCTTTTAGGACGAGGCAATATTTCTAGCATCGAATGAACGTAGCATTACTAACGGAAGAAATATCTTTCTTCCAGCTTGGAATTTCATGCTCCTGACATCCATAGATCTCCATTTATCAAGCAGAACTACTCGTATCAAATCTACGATTCCGTTTATCTTGTTTGTTTTCAGTATTTCTGCATAGGCAGCCAAAGCCTTGAGGATTTTCTATAAATTTCATCTATTATGCGGCCAGTCTTCCAGAATTTTCGGGATAAAACCAATTCTTGGAGAAAAACTATCAACTGTCTTCCGCAGATTAAATAACTTGACCACGGCGTGAAAAATAAACATTAATTCTTTCAGTTTCGATTGGATAACATTGGATGAGATGGACTTCACAAATGATGTGGCAAAGCTGCAATAACCTTTTGTGCTAATAGCGAGAGGGCCCCCCTTCATCACTCCTGTGTTATGTGGAATGACATAATGCGCATGATGATGTGTAAGATCTGAAAATCTTACAAAAATAAAATATATTTTTTTGACTTCTGAAGTTAGTTTTCCTTTTTGGATTCTTGCCGTTGGGAGAAATGTTAATAGCGTCAGTTTCTATAAACAAGAATTATCCAGTAAGGATTGTAAAACTTAAAAGGTTGGAGTAACGAAAACAGAAAAATTAGCTTTACATCCGTCAAAAACAGAAAACTGACGGAAAATACTATAGCAAGCCCAGCAGGTGGTACGGCGCAACAAGTTTATGAGGGGTCACGCACCGGAAACGCATATGGCTAAACGCACACACAAGCCTCTAAAAATAGACGCGATGGTCTCCAGTGACACATTTGTGGTTTGTCTGTAGTGCTATGGAGACAAGCTGTGATGACACAGAAGGAGTTGTTTTGATGCATTCGGCCTACATGAAAGAGCTCAACGGATGTCAACAGGTAGGAAATAAAAAAGGAGAGGGGTATTGTGAATCACGTGCCACAGGGCTGGCTGACCTGCCAACTAATGAAAGGATAAAAAATGAAGATAGGAAGGAGGAGATTGGCAGAACCACTGTAGGAAGGCGTGACAAACTCGGAAAATTTGTGGATGGAGACGGACAAAAAAGAGTGTCAGTGAGTTGGGCAGTAAGAAAAGAGTGAGAGAGTGTCAGTGAGTTGGGCAGTAAGATGAGAGTGGGTCAGTGTCAGTGAGTGGGGCAGTAATATGAGAGTTGGAGAAGAAAAGAAAGGAATGAGTTTTTTTAGATAGAGTAGCCGGTGGAGAAAAGTGGCTAAGTTTAATGTGTAGTCAGTATGAGGGGTAGATAAGCTTTAAGTGAACAGTTAAGTCGTTGATCTAATAAGTTAGTGAGAGAAGCAGTCGAGTAAGTGGAAAGATGATGTTGGAGCGCAGAAGTCGGTCAGATAATCAGTCAAAAGTAGACTGAGTTTCGAAGTGAGAGATGAACACGTGCCATAGAAAGGAGGGAAAATTTTTCAAGATCTTTAAAGTAGATGAGAAGGAGTCAACTCCATTATGAAGGAACGATATTGCCTGATATTCTGAGAGCAAGTACGCTGGAGCTGATGAAATCCGAAGCCGGACAAAAAGAGTACAGCCATTCTGATCAGATGAAATTAATGCGTCCATAAAGAAATAAAAAGGTACCCAGGAAGGAATCCAGTATCTTATATCGAACTCCCCCAGTGATTGTGAGATGCGACCCAGATAGAAAGAATCCCCTACTCGCTTAGAGAAGGATGTACCGTGAAGTCTGCCAAGTTATGTCAGTAAGTGATTAGTTTGTTTAAGTACTCTCACCATCACATCGATTATAGACACTTGATAACCAATTTATCAGAACTTTTGATTGAACACATATGTATAAGTAGTACTTTATTGTAATGAATAAGTTAGTGAATGTTATGGACTGAAGGACATTACCCAGGGCAAGTCAATATACATATAGATAAATTTTGGAAGGGAATAGATATAAAATTTTTGATGTGATTGATACTTGTTAATATTTGGTTAGATAAGTGAATGACTAAGTATGAATTTTGGAAGGGGATAGACGGATGTCAGTAACCCCCGAATGTGCAAGTAGTTAATTGTAGAAATTTGATAGTAATAATAATTACCTAGATTAGAGAAGGTTGTAGGCTATAATCTGTTAGAAAACAGAGTAATGATTTATACTGAAATTAAGAGTATCGGAGCTTTATCAATTTGGAGTAGGAATTGTTTTGTAATGAAAGAAGAATGTTAATAGATTCTTTTGAAAGTCAATTGAACTCAGGAGTAAGGAAGTAGAAACATTTTGTTAGTTTAAAAGAGGAGATAGTTGTTTATGATTTATGTAAAGGAAATAGCCCTCCTTGAGTTTGCTCAATAGGCAAATTACTTTGCTCATTTACATTCTGTTATAAGAAGATGAAATTAAATCTATTTGGTCATGAGTTTAATAAATTTCTTTTGTTTGATGTATCTATGTAAAAGTGTCCAATAAACTGTATTTTTATTATACAACATTTGTGTGTCTCTTTGTTATTCTGAGAAAAAGCCTATCCAAAGGGAATTAAACTCATCAAGGAGATTTTCCCCTAGAACTTGGAATTTTCTGTAAAGAAATTGTCAGATTGCGCAAGTGGGGAGTTATTATAAAGGGGAGTTGTTAATAGGGGAAATAATAAATATAACCAAATATATATACAAAATAAAATAACATTATCAAATAAACCCCCCCCCTACAGATGATTTCTTATTTTCATTGAACATGTTATTATTATTAAAATCCGTTTATTAAAAAATAGCAAGTGTTTGCTTTCACCCCTTATACACAGCCGACCGGCTAGAAGGGTGTTCTTGAGATACCAATACTGATATGTGTTTGTTTTTTGAGGATATAGGTGAAAGATGCCCCTAGTATTTTAGTGACTTTGTGTTTCAAAGGGATGGGAAAAACAAACTTGTTTATTAAGGAGACAAAGATATGCAAAAGTTGCATGGAGCGAGGTTGCTAGGATTTTATACGGTAATCGAATTTAGGAAGATTTACAAACTTTTATGTGATAATCTTGATTTATCACATAAATGGTGCGCTATACACTAGTTTTCCTTGAAAGTGCAGTTTGATTAGCTAGAACAGGAAAATCTTTCATTATATTCTAAATGATATCAAGGATAATTTCAATATATAAGTCTACAGCATTTAAATGGACAGACTTAGCATTATGCTCATCTCTTTCTTGCATCAAAAGGTTTCAAATTAGTTTCATGCTGGAAAAGCTTTTATAAAGGACAGACATATTACCTTCGTGGCTATTTCCTTTAGCAGTTGATTTCTTGCAATGAATGCTGGACTGTTGCTGATACTGTCATTTTTATTACTGGTAGCACTTTCTGGTACCTTCACCACACAGCTTTCTGGTACTACAGCGAGCGTAGAGAATTTTGTAAACAACACATTTAACTTCGCTGTTAGGGAGATTGGGAAACCTAAGATATCGGTTTCTACTGGGACGGTGTCTGCAGACACTGCACTTGTTAGACGATGGCAATCGTTAGAAAAAACTATTTTCAGGTTAATGGAATCTTTCGTTAAGAAAACTTTGTTACCCTTATCCTTCACACTTTTAGATGAATTAGAAATATCATCGGAGTGTCTTAGTGCCATCTGGAAAACTTTCAAAGGACTGAAAAATCTGCAAGATTGGGCAATTTACAGTAAGTGATTTTTTTAAAAATATCATTTCTTCAAACTCTTTATTACGGTTATTTTAATGAATTTTATTATAGTCACATTGAGTGCTTAGCTATATTTTATAGGACTCGTTTGAGCTAGATAATTTATAAATTGAACTGAGTAATTATTTTAAAGTGTCACGATGGAGGTTATGAGTGAATATTTGCACAGGTAACCGAACTAGCTGGTCCAGTCTTCTTTAAACCTTCCATCAGCACAATATGGTTAGTTTTATAACCATGGTGTGTTCAATGTATCTTTGTATAAAATATAAAGAGATATACAACTCGAATATTTTGATTCGTTTTGTTTTCTGTATGTCTATAAGTAGTTAAATAAATTCTCGGAAAGTTATATTCTTTGTCAAGCAACATACAGCATTCTTGAGAGAGAGAGAGAGAGAGAGAGAGAGAGAGAGAGAGTCAATATTTTCTTCAGTGGTTTATATATTTTATTATTTCGAAGGAACCATTTTCTTTCTGTATTTTGTTTTTTTAAAATAAAGTTGTATTTAGTATTAAAAATCGTGAAATTGATTACTAAGTGAGAGAAATGAAGGAGCCGCCATTTTGTTTTTAACACATAGGCGAGCTATCCCCACGAGCGGTCTCGTGCATTGCTTTTTAAAGGAATTTTTAGTTATCTGAAATATTTTGCTTATAAATATTCGATTTTCCTTCCTTCCCTCTCAACCTCTCAGGGTGGCGGAGAAAAAAAATTGTAGCCAGGATTATTCTTAGTGTTTAATTTTAGAAATGCTCAGAACGTAATATACATTGACAGAACATTGAAATAGGGTCACCTACTCAAATGAGAGCAGGTGAACTTCACGGAATGAAAGTTCGGCTGTGAGAAAGCGATTAACAATATAGCAGACTTGCAGACAAATTAGGCCTGATGTAGCCGAGTGGTCGGATTGAGAGTAGCACACGTTCTTTGAGTGGACCGGGGTTCAAGTCCGTGACTGCTAAGTAATTAACGATTATAAGCATTATTTATTGTACTGACCACGTGGCCATCCTGGAGTATAAACAAGAACTTTCACCGAGAAAGGGGGACGGAAGTGTGTTTATCTCCAAGAAAGCGCATCTAGTGGATCGTTCTCCACCTCTTTGTTGTGCGAGGTTACCAATAATGCAGACTACAAGCGAAATAACGACTTTCCAAACAAAAAAATTATGGTGAAAATTGATGGTGGATGAACAGGGTGCGAGGACTGCAGCGACCGGTGCGAACCAACGGCCACGGTGGCCGTTGGATAAATAGGATTGTTACAGTATGAAACAACCCAGTGTACTTTTCAGCAGTACGTTCGACTAGTCCTATATCGGATGAGGGTATCTGATCAGATGTCCGACTCGACATCCACTCCTGAATGCACGTCACAGCCGTGTGCGTCTTACCTGGTGTGAAAAGGTACACCGACGAAAGGTACGGGCGGTGTTTTTTTCGAAAAGAGGCGCTATAGCCTACATGGATGGCGAGGAGAGTGCAGGCTGGTGACAGTGATGTTTAAGTCCGGGAAATGTTTGACTGGATTTTGCTGCTGTTCCCTGACGGCTATGGCCTCTTCCAGCAGGATTAATGTCCCTTGCAACTGGGCCAATTATGTGCACGAATGGCTTGCTAAAAACTCTGTGGACTTCAATTCTAATCCAGTGGCTCCCATTACTCCTGACTTCATAAAACATCTGCGGGATAAGGTGGGACAGTCTGTCAAATGTGCAGATCCATCGCCCTCTAGTCTGGGGAAATAATGAGACTTTGTGCAGATAGTATAGCGACCCATATCTTGATGTGTTCAGACATCCATGCCACGACTTAATCTTGTTTTCAATTTATGCTAAGGCAACTAAGCCCATTAGGAGGCAGTATATAGCTTCTAAATAGCGTGTATTCCGCTATTTAGGTAGGATTTAAAAAAAAATAAAGAAAAGAAGTGTATCAGAAAGAGGGCCAGACTAACGAGATAGTTTTAAAAAACTCATAATGGTTGTTCCCGTCGAGATGAGATCCCAATAGTGGCCTTTTCCACTAACGTATGCTGTACGTTAGTTTTTTTTTGCCTGATGCTGCATAAGCTCATACACTTGCTTTCTTGCATCACATGCCACTACCACTACGTGTTCAAATAAAAAAGGTTTAGAAGTTATCAGATTGTTTTTGTAACAGTACGTTTAGAAATAAAAAAAAAAAAAAAGATAAAAGTCATTTGAAGAGCATGTTTGGTTCTACTCTGAATAAAACGAGATTATCAGAATTCGGCAAAGAGTAGCAAGAACTTTACGGTACGTGTCAGGAGTCGATCGAGCTTTCAGCAGAATAGGAAAGACACGATGCCAAGTGTGCGCAGCTTGGTCATTAAAAAGTCGCCTGTTGAGAAACCCACAGAATCTGTAGCTAATTAAATGTGACAATGTAATTTGATCTCGTGTTATGAGGTTACCACTTATAACATGAGAGTTTGACTAGATTGTGGCACCTGATAATCTAGTACGATTTAATTTCGAATTAACAACAAAAAACACCATTGGTGTTAAGGAAAAACTTTTGTCTTTTCTTTTGTAAACTTTCATTTTTAAGTAGCCTGTTATGAAAAGAATGGGGAAATTCACGTATGCTTAATTTAAGACGGTTTAAAACAGAGGTTTTATAGACTCATTTTGTTAATTTAATGTGTTCTTACAGTTTTTGGAATTGCTCAACTTTTTAGTTGAGTTCGGTTGTTTACAATTTGCATTGAAGAAGGCTGTATGGTGCCAGCGTTTCACCACACTGCAATATGAAAAAAAAAAAAAAAAAAAGAAAACAGTTAATAGTGAAAATTCGCCAGGGTGAGAAAACATACCCATAAAAATTCCTCCTGTCTTGACAGGATTTGAACGTAGGCCCTTCCATAATGAGTGGGAAAGGTTATATTTACTGTTCTTCCGTAATGAGTGGTGCAAGGGCTTGAACTGAATTGTAATTAGGGTATTGCACCTCCCTCTGAGGCAGTGGCTTCCAAACTTCATGGCACAATTTGACATCCCCTGTCTCTTTCTGTCAGGTTTATGTGAACCAGATGGAAAGTGATATATGCTGGTGGTTTAGAAATCACTGATTGTTCTGGCTCAGATTTTGGGAGTATCTCCATTTCATTGCAGTTAAAATTCAGCTTCTGCAAGAGGTCTTCTGTCTTCCATAGTGCTTCTATTTTGTTCGATGCCTCTTCTTGGAATGCTTCTGAATGGGCATGTTTGGATTCATGGTTTATGAATCCAAATATTCCCGTTCAATTAGGATTCATGGTTTGAGCTTTTTAAAGTTAATTTGTATTTCGCCTATTTAATTTCTGACAGTTTTCCATTATGTTTGTTTATTTCTGGTAGTTTCTTACCATAATTCCCTTTCGATGCACAATTTTTCTGATATCAGGCAGTACACTGGATTTATTGAATTTTTTCACCCCTTATTACAATATGAGTAATCATTATGAACCAATTCTCCTTTACGGAAAGAATAGCAAATCTCCTTATTCTGGAGGTAAGATGTATTAGGGAACTAATGCAGAAATTATTGAAGATTATTATTAAATTCGTGAGAAAAAAGGGGTTAACTGCATTGAGGAAAAGTAACCATCTGGTACTAATAACAAGAAGTGAGGAAGAAATTAAGATGTTTCTCAGGAAAAAATTCTGGACTAAATCTATTTAGAATTAGAATATAAGGAAAGTTGTCAGTATAGATCACTTCCTGTAGAAATGCCAAATGTTGAGTAATTTATAAATGAACGAATCGATATCAGTATTGCAAAGTAGTTAGCAGTGAATATGGGTACTGTACATATATATATATGAATGTATCCAATGTCAGAGATTTAAGAGGACACCAGTTGCTATTTCATTATTCACGAGTCCAGGCAGGCTTGCATATGATATGGGCAATATCTATATTTCTGTGTTTTACCGAAGTAAAATGATATAAAGGATTACCGAAGTAAAATGATGATATTTCCGAGCCTTGTAATTTGAACTTTCGTTTTTTATTTGTCATTGTGGTATGTCATTTCTTCAGGGGTATTTCTTTAGTATCCCTGAAGAACTGACACCTGCTCAGTTGTATCAGTTTTATGCTTGGAAGACATACATGTGTTTGTTTCGTATGCTCTTATTTGCTGAAAACATTTCCTGACAGTTGAATCTTCCACAAAAATTGACTCCTTTGAAACCAAATGTAAAGATTTTCACAGATAAGTAAATGATAATTGAGGAATTGCACAGAAAATAGGGATAAAATTATGGCAATTCTCTGCTGAAAGAGACAAAACCTGTCTTTTTAAACTTTGAGAAGAGTAATTCAAGACTTCTTATTGGCAGTGATTCAACAGTAATGCAGGTTAGCTGTAAATGGGGCTTTACTTAAGTTTTCCTTGTTCCATATAGAGATGAAGGGCTTTCGCTCACAGAAAAAATGCCAAATTAGACGCGTATTATTTATTGCCATCAGAAATACAGTACGTATTTGAAATGAATGGATCTCAAATAACTGTACAGTGTACACGCAATTCAGTAATGGTGATTTTACACGTGCTGCTATCTGACGAGAAGTGCGAGAAACTGAGGAAAATGTTTTTATTTAATTCAGTGGTGATCAACTGAGACTTAAACGTCGGTCGAGAGAGTAAAGTATTATCAGTTAATCAGTGAAGCTTTTACAGGAAAACCTATTTCATTTAAAATACTCACCTTTACGTTACTCAGTTACTGTAAATTAAACAGGCCTTTATTCTAAATATTTTATTATAAATAATAATAAATAATATAATATTAAATATTTTGTTATTCGGCAGATGGGTAACAAATCTTTCTATTAATTTCGCTCGTTTTGACAATGATTCAATCGAAGAAAAAAATTTCATTAAAAACCTCGAATTTGTTTAGTTTCACATCAAGGGATAACTCATTATGTTACCCTCGTGGGTTGCACAGTTGGTAAGATCGCCGTCCTCCCCACACCTGGTGGAAAAGACATGAGTCTGGTCAATACGAAAAGACATGAGTCTGGTCAATACGAAAAGACATGAGTCTGATCAATACGCTTTGAAGGTTAGTATATTCGATAGTGTATAATTTTTTTCCAACTTTTCAAGGTTGAATATTTTAGATTGATAGAGCCCATCTGAATAGAAACATGGTGCGCAAATATTAAATGTTCATATGAATAAAGAATTGCTACCAGAAAGAGCTTTTTCATCCAATACATAATTGTATTATCATTAAGCGGTAATTAAGTATCGAATTCTGACGCCAGTTAATGTAATTTGTTCATCAAGATTATTACTACAGTTAATACCACGTAAAATTATTAATAATATAGTTTTTTTAGCTAATTGCCTAAATATATTAAAGTATATTGTACGTTATCAGCATATACATCATAGTACACTGTAAAGTAAAGTATACTATAGTAAAAAAAAAAGTATGTTTAAGTATGCAATTACTGTTTTCAATAATAAACAATTATAAATGTAACAAACGTTTTTTTTTTTTTTTTTCATTCATTTAAGTATTTAAGTATCTCTGAGTTTTGAATATGTTTGATTGGTGGGTTTGAAAAAATTACGAAAGGTAAAGTGCCACAAAAAACTTATTTTGCACACAAGAGAAAGAACATATCGGTGAGTCTTCCCCTTCCCTCCCCCAAGAACTGTTTGTACGGCTTATGATCCTCCTCTGTTGCCAGATACTCAGTGTAGAGCATCTGGCAACAGCGCGATCAAAGGTTGTATGCATGTAAGTAAATAAGTAAGATGCCCCTGTTGAGGTGGATGGTCAGCCAACAAAGAAAAGGACAGAATATGGAATGAGAACATTAGAGGGAGCATTTGACTCGTTCCTGTTCTGTAGGAAATTGTTGGAGTGGGTGTTGAAATTATCTACTCACATTAAACGACCAGCAACAAGGAAATGGAGGCAGAGGACTCTAACAGCTAATCCCCAAACAATTTGGAAAAGGCTTCAGTGTAATAAACGTTTTTTTCATTTATTTGATGGTGAATTATGATAATAATTTCCTTTAAAAATAGGATTTATATACTGCTCTACCAATTTGTTAGAGAATCCAACGTTCCCATAACTGCACGTCTCCATGTGACGTGCTTAGCCAATGTGGTACGACAGACTTACAAGAAGAGCTGGCTCGATGATGTCAAAGGGAATCTTAGGCGATGTCGAGAGATTCGAATATAAGTTCTACAGCGGAAGCATCGTTACGGACAGTAGTGAAGTTCTCCCATATATCGATAGATATTGTCTGAGGTCTTCAATCAGTGGCTATTGCGGGACAAAACCAGCAACGAGAATAAGTTCAGCCGGAACAAAGTACTCTACGATTGGCACCCTAGATGTTTGTCTCATGTACCACACAAAAGTTGGAAGGGAATATTGCACAAAATCGCTAAAACTTTCAACTTAACGGCAGGGACACATTTCCTCGGAATACATGAAGCTCTAGACAATGCGTCTATTCAGGCATATGGTAATTAGCAAGGCTCTCATGTGTGACCTGAACAGACAAATTCACGAAAATGATCGATGAGGTGCTGAAAATACGTAAAGTGGTCAAGTGAATTATGGTTCACATTGTAGCAACGGACGCATGGGAGTGTGGAGGAAGTTACACGAATCAATGGATTCGAAATGCATCTTTCCCTCTGTGTAGTTGGTGGTGTTCGTATGTGCCAGCTGTTTTTGTCCTGCACAGGTCTAATCATTCTGGAGAGCTCTCTCACCCGGGAAGGTATTACTGAACATTTTTGCGAGCCAGGGTAATCCTGTAATGCTGGCGTTGTACCTAATTATTCTAGGACGACAACTCACAGGCCACGAATTGTGCAGGGAATTCAGAGCATTGCTGCGCCATGGCTGGGACAGTTTTCGCACACGAATCCCATCGAAAATACATTTGTGACATAAGCTGCAACTATGCATCGAAGACTTTAGCAACGGAATAATGTGACAGGAGCTCATTCTCAACAGAATGTGCTATTTAGGTATGTTTTATAATATTTTTGTAGGGCAGTGTATCTTAAATTGACAACATGGCCTTTTCTTTAGAGAGAGGTATTTACAGTAGAGATGGAGGGAGGGATACCATTACATGTCGAAGGTATTTTCGAAGGCCTTGTCCTTGTAGAATTCATTAAGAAATTTAGCAGTGGGAAAGACTGTCCACTCACTGCAAGCTAGCCTGACTCCAAGAGGTTTGTAGTGATTTTATAACAGTTATGAGTGTTCCAGTTTCTGCTCTATATAAATAGCGGTATTATTTATAAAGTAATAATGAATTAATATGAAACTTATCCCATCTTTCTAAATCACTGTTTTTCCCCACTCCTTAAACTTTGTTATTTCTTGACTAGAATATAATTCTTAACGAGATAGGAAGAAAATCTTTTGATGAAGCAGAAGAGGAGAATCTGTTTAACTGGTTCTACATGGACAAAGTAACTGAGCACGTATAAGGAGATTACAGGTCTGTTAGATGGTGGTCCCTTTCCGGCAATGGGGAAAATATGAATTATTGTGAAGTTTTTTCTTTTTTGGCAGTGAAATCAAGACGTCGGTTTCCTTGAATCATTTAACCATTACTAAGAGCTATTTATTTTCTCAGAACTGTTACTCTGGAACTCTGCCAGGCTGGCGTATAATTATATAATTACGTCTTTTTTATTTATGGCTCTGAACCATATACTGTATTTGAAAAATCGCATACTTGTATTTTTTTTTTTTTGTGTACAAGATCATCTACAACTAGCGGCAGTCGCTCTCCTTCCTAACATTATATGGAAAAGGCATGGATTCAAGTTCTCTCCAGACCGGATGAACTTGTCTTTTTTTTTTTCGCACCGAGGCCAAGTTAGAGGTGTGCTTTGTTTTTCAGGAGGGACATTCTAATGCTTTTTTTCCACCAAAAACCTATGCTTTTGAACTTACTCTTTTCTTGATTAGATGGTGTGTATATTACCAAGTAACTATTTTAAGAATTGTTTTACGCCCATGATCAAACACAAACTGTATTCAAAATAATTTTTATTCTGCAAACTATTTTCGACTACTGCCGAGGGTTAAAAGAAGGAATATTTGTCTTTCATAGTACGTTAGTATTTGAGATCAATATTTTATCCATTTCTGACAAAGCTAATGGTTTTATTTCTTAAAGCAGACGGGATTATTTTAAAGAACTGGTAATTGCACTACCGAATAGAATCAGGCACAATATGGCCTTAGCAGCACTTGTGCCATTAAACAACATATCAATCAACCAACCACAAAGCTAATGCATTCAAATCATTGAAAAGATAGCTCATGGTGTACGAAATCACTCAAACTGTCTGATTTATGTGGATTTACCTCTTTATAAATTAGTGTTAAAGTAGCTACTTGTGCATACAGTTTTGCTAATTGGATTCTCGTGTTTTGTGTTACAACACTCTGATGCATCTTAATTCTGATTAAAATGGCTACAGAATAAGTTCTTAGAAGGCAGGCTGCCAAAACAACCAACTTGCCCTGTTTTCCTCTCCATGCTTAAACCGATAGTTTAAGGCACTTAATTTTGGAAGTATGGATGGCCTTATGATGTACCCTTTTATATCTTATTGCTCTTTTCTTACATATTCTCCTTTTTTGCTGTTCCATCTTAGCATTTTTCTATATACTCGATAAACTTTTTTCCATAATTGTTATTAATATATAGGTCTAATAAAAATAAATTTTAAAGTTCAGTTATTACTTTATCAAAATGAAATCAAAAAGTATATATTAAAAACTGAATGTGTACTATTAGCTTTGCGATCAATAAAGCTGTTATTAAGCAATCGAATAATATGGAACAGCTCCTACATTTTTCAGTAGGGATATCATAGCATTGATGTCCCTACTGAAAAATTAAGTAAAGAGTTCAGCAGAATTTAAGATTCCGCTAAACTATTTAATGTTTCAAGCTTGTGCTGATAATGTAGAATTGAACATAAAATTAGTTACAGCGTGAATACAGTTGTCTGCTGCATATATATATTATATGCAGCATATATATTATATGCAACATATATATTATGCAGCATATATATTTTATATATATATTGGTTTTACCTAGCCGAGATCAAAATGGCTCGGCAGCATTCCACTTCTGTGATTCTACAAGTCCGCATTTCTTCTGTTAAAGGCAAGCGTTACCTATAATATTATTAAACCCTCGAATAAAACAAGATCTGTCACGAAAAGCTTCTTGTTAAAACATCACCGTTCTAGGGAGGTATTGTAATGCTCTTTGCGAGGTACAGAGCGAAATGGATGAAATTGATGTTGAACGAAGATAGGAAAATGAGCAGGGAGAGATTTCAAGTTAAATTGCACCGGCTGATCTTAATAACCCTGTGATTGATACTTTTCCCTATTGAGTGCGCGAATTCTCTGCCATTTTAGTTTCACTGATCTGCATAGATTTTGATGTTTCCGAACTTCATAGTGTTTCTGGGTGTTCTTTTAGTGCAAATTTAAATTATCCAAACGGTTTTACTTATCACGTATACCGCAAATGCAACAAAATGAAGATTCTGCGTTTTTGACAATGGCAACTCGTAGCTGTGTCAACAACGAAATCTTCATTTTGTTGCATTTGCGGTAACTGTGCTGTGACGAAACAAAAGCAGGATATAGAATCATTTAAACATTTATTGACATTGTATAAAAAAAAACGTTATGGAAATCCTGTTGTCTCCAAACTTTATTAGACATGTTGGACAGACAACTTATGTGATCGAGATCCGCTATATTAGTGGATCTCGATCACACAAATTATTGTTCAACATATTAAACAAATTATGTGCTTATTTTGGAATTAAATTACGCGACCAAGATAACATCCATAGTGTTCCATACACGTGTGTGATCGTGGGAATGTAGTAAAAAGAGCCATGATATTTGCCATTCTTCTGGTGCGGAGGGAACCTCGGGATCATTAATCGCTGCTACTTTTTTTGTAAATATAAAGGTTATAACGCGAAGAACCCACCTCTGTCTAAACCAGATGGTTCTGTTGTTACTTCAGCCAAGGATAAAGCTGACCTGCTAGCATCCCATTTTGTTTCGAACTCGTGTATTAATGATCTTGGTAAAACACCTCCCACCATTCCCAATACGCTCCATTCAATGCCTCCTGTGGTCTTCCGTCAAAAGGATGTCAGAAGGATTTTGACGAAACTTGTGCTAAGAAAGCTCCAGGTCCTGATGGTATTTCTCCACTTGTTCTCAAAACCTATGCTCCTGAACTTACTCCTATTCTTTGCTGCCTTTTTCACTTATTCCAAAGGTGTTTTTCCTTCTGCTTGAAAATTTGCTCACATCCAGCCAGTTCCTAAAAAGAGTGACAAATCGCTCCCATCCAATTATCGTCCCATTGCAATTGCTTTTACTCTTTCCAAAGTAATGGAGAAATCAATTAACCGCCAACTCTTATTTAAACTGTCTAGAAATCTTCCGTCTGGTGAACGATTATCAGTGTCGATCCACTGGTGAGATTCTCTTTTTTTTTTTTTTATGTAAACCCCAAACACGAGAGGTATTAGAACGTATAGTACTTAGTACCGTGCTTGGGTCGGAGGTTGAGAAGACGAAAGAAGATATTTGTTGACATTGGACTTGAACTTCTGTAGACTGTAATTTTCAGGAAATACGTATTAAGGAAGGTTGTTCCAGAAAACGGCAGTTGAATGAATAAATGAGGAAGATGAAAAGTTGGTTCTGTGAGTTTGAAGTTGGACAGTAAATGGATGTTGGCTGGTGGGGGCACGTGTTCGGACTGTTTTGAAAGAGAGAGCGGGAATTATAGAAGCCAGTTCAGAAGAACAGTGCCCATGGAAGTATCTGTAGAAGAGGCATGCAGCAGAAACAGTACGTCTCTGAGACAGCGAGTGGAGAGACTCTGTCAGAGAAGCCTGAGAGAGGCTTTGGGGGCACCACCCCAGATGTGGGAACAATATTCCATGGCAGGGCGGATTTGCGATTTGTACAGAGTGAGTAGCTGTTTGGAAGAAAAGTAACGCCGAGAGCGAAAGAGAAAACAGGTTTTGTTTTTTTTTTTTTTTTTTTTTAGATGCAGAGGAAGCAATATTTGTAATGTGCTTGTGCCAAGAGAGATTAGAAGTCAGGGTAATCCTCAAAAGATATCATTTTGCCTAGAAATCGTAGTGTCACTAAAGATAAGGATAGGAGCAGAAGAATCCTTTTTGCGAGATATAAGACAAGACTGAGTTTTAGAAGGGTTGAAATCAACTAAGTTGTCTTTGCCCCACTGGAGAATTACCTGAAGATCGGCATTTAAGGAATTGGCAGCAGATTTTCGAGAACTTGAAGCTGATTGAGCTGGACAAGGTTTCTCAAAATGGAAAGTTGAATGCAATGTGCTATCATCGGCAAAACTATGGATAGGATTTCCAGTCAATGGAAGAAGGTCATTAATATACAAGAGGAAAAGAGTGGGGGAAAGAACTGAACCTTGGGGGACACCGGCATTAGTAGAAAAGTTAGACAGAGCCATCACCCTCAGTGAGCGATCAGAGAGAAAACTGGATAACCAATTACTAAAAACAGTTGGCAAACCATAAGATGGAAGCTTGTTTAGAAGACCTTTATGCCAAACACGATCGAAAGCCTTTGAGATGTCAAGAGCAACTACTTGTGTTTCACCGAACCTTTCCATTGAATTAGTCCATAAATGGATAACATAAGCCAGAACATCACCAGTGGATCGACACTGACCGAATCCATACTGGCGATCGTTGATCAGACGGAAGGTTTCTAGGTAGCTTAAAGAGTTGGCGGTTAATTGATTTCTCCATTACTTTAGAAAGAGTAGAAGTAATTTCAATGGGACGATAATTGGATGGGAGCGATTTGTCACCCTTTTTAGGAACTGGCTGGATATGAGCAAATTTCCAAGCAGAAAGAAAAACACCTTTCGAATAAGAAAGTGAAAAAAGGCGGCAAAGAATAGGAGTAAGTTCAGGAGCACAGGTTTTGAGAACAAGTGGATAAATACCATCGGGACCTGGAGCTTTCTTAGCATCAAGATAATATGCATCAAGCATACTATTACCTCCTCTGTATATAAACTCGGTTTAATGAAACAGTTCGTCCCTGAATGAAGAAGGAAATAGTATGTTTGATAAAAAAAAAAAAAAAAAAAATTCCCATCGCTTACATTGTGAAAAAATCAAAGCTGGAAATTTCGTCCAAACTCAAATATGCAAGCTGCTGCTAGATCTGTATTTGCAGAGTCCATGGAGAAGTTCAGAAAACGATGCTGGAAAATTGGTGTTAAGGTACACTTCTTGCCCTCTCTTCTTAACTATTTCCCAGAAAAATTAGGAGTTTAAGTGGAGAGCAGGGGGAAAGATTCCATTAGGATATAAAAGAAAAGGTACCAAGGGGAATGGAATGTCAATGTGATGGCCGACTATTGCTGGATGCTAAAAAGAGCAACAACCACCGAAACTAGCTGCCTGAGGAAGTCAAAAAGATGCGCAAGTTTCACTCAGTCTAGTTTATAAGAAATCCAGTTTGTGGCCATTTTTGCTTGACAGGAGAACTCAGCCTTTGATATTTCTGTTTTAACGCATTTTTATTTAAATATATAATAATATGTATAAATAATATATTTGTAAAATCAGTAAAAATATAAAATAAACTTGAGGCACCTCCACCAACATTTTCGTGCAACGTTCGCGTAACTTTTGAAATTGCCATTAAAAATGTTATCAGCAGTAAAGCATCAGAAGTTTTTCTTAATTTCAGACCGATGTTTGCAGAAGGAAGGAAAATGAATTTTCGAGTCCATTGAAAAACTATGTACGTCATATTGTTGTCCTTGAAAGGAAATATGCGTTTTGATAGGCTACAACAGCTGGGATTAATCAATCTGGTGCAGACCTGTTTACACAAGGCCGTGCCATGATGCGGGGCTAAAGAAAAATGCTGAAGATTAGCACATCACGTATGTCTGCGGTATATACTACAAATATCCTTTCAGTTGACATCTTATTGTGCATCATCTCTTCTTTCTGTTAGAACATATTTTATTGGTTTTAATCGATTGTGTTAAAATTCAGATCTTGATGCTTAAACAAGAAGCTTTATGGCAAGAAAAGGTGGCAGATTTATTTAATTTTACTCTGATTGTTTCTTAACTCACAATGAATGTCACATCATTGGTAGAGATGATACTTTTATTCATGGTAGCACTTTCTGGCAGAAATGCTTTTACTGCTGCACAGGTATTTGATTCTGTAAACAGCTCAGGAGATTCAACAAACCACACGCACCTAGCTTATCCCTTTGACTTTATAACCGAGGAAGATGTGCAAACCACGATGGAAGCTATTAAGGCATCTACAGACATTGATATTATAAGAAGATGGGAAATGATGGAAAAAAGTGCTTCAAAATTAATGGGATCTTTTGTGAAATTTTTGATTCCGATTCTCTTGGAACTTTTTGAAAACGTTGAAGTTTCACAAAAGTGTATGGGTGGAGTCTTTAAAACTCTGTCAGGATTCAAGAGTCTTCGTTCTTGGGCAATATATAGTAAGTTCATTTTTTAAATAGTTCGTCGTGCGGTGAACTGTAATACATTTGTTAATTATTATAGTTGTATTACTCTTTTGCGCGTGTTAAGTACGCAAAAAAAAAATGTTAAGCGCAAAACCAACCTATCTATGAGACGTCGTTATAGTGCGTCTGTATGTGTGCGTAGCACTTTCACCGTCTTTTCCACACTGGGTGGAAAAGGCCCAGGTTAGAATCCCGCCATTGACGCGAGGCAGAACTTTTATGGGCTCTTTTTTTCCCACTCAGTGGCTGAGTTAGTCAGTCTTAGGCTTAGATAGCGAGGTACGTATCCCCTGAAAAATCAAGTTTTTCGTTCAGAAAAACAGGCATATCGACCAGTGTGTGTGACATTTTATTTTATAGTGTCTGTAACTGCGTGTATTTTGCGGTCTGCTTGTTGGATGAAAAACGATCCATCACTTGAGCCCGGTAATTCAGCGAGGTTGCAAAAAAACCCATAAAAAAATCGGGCGTCATTGGAGGGATTCAAACCCACGCCTCTTCCACCCAATTTGTAAGAACGTGGTTATAACCACTTTGCTACACACAAGGTCGATATTACACAAGATTACGTTTGAATTTTCTCCGAATATTGCAAGATATTTTTTTTTTTTTTTAGATTACAATGCCTTCACGGTTAGTACGGAGGTTACGATTACAATTATTCCACGTTTGGGAAAGGTTCAAATCCTGTCTCTGCGGAAGAAAATTTTAGCTTTTTCACAAAGTGGCCAAGTCAGTTGCTCTTGAGTAGGGGGGATGCATGGTGTTATTTCCGGAAAAGTTTTTCGTCCAACAGAAGAATACGCGCTATTAGAGGTACTATATTCTGACTCCGCATGGTTTTAGCTGCTTGGAGCATAACCCTTTCCACTACGATCAGATGTTCAGAGAAGTTTAGGCATGGCTATCAAATTGGACTGGGTTAAGTACGTTAAATTTGTATCCATTGGCTTGGTAGGTTTGCATAAGCTTCTGCAATTTAATTTTGAATTTCTTTTTAATAGTAAGGTGGAGTTTTTTTTTTTTTTTTTTTATTTTGTATTGTAATTTATATATTCACCAACTTTTGTAGTTATCGTGGCATTTCGTTTGCTGTTATTATTTACTGCTTTATCTCTCTACAAGTTCTTGTGGACTTTTATGCTAAACTCGATTGAGTTTATAGGACTCGTGGAAATGCAGATTTTTTTTGACTTCGATAAAGTCGTTTTAGCATTAGCAGTGGCAAATAATGCAATTTTTTCCAGATCTGGAATTCAATGAATTCCAGACCTGCATGCATTGTTATTATTATTATTTTTTTTTTTTAGGATGTTGTTGTTTGGTTTTTAGGAGCATCAGCAACTAAGGCCACATTGCTCGGGGGATATGCGGTGGTCATACCCTGACCTTTCCGCATCCTCCATATTTGGTGGGCACGGGCTCGAACCTCTGTCTAATCAAGAAGCGTGTGCTACGCACTGCTGCTCCTGCCCACCTGGCTACGGAGGCGCCAGTATACAAGATGTGGCATAAGTATTGCCTTATACAACGCGATAATCACCTCTTTATCCCTGCTAGCAAGATTCCTGTATATCATCTTCATTGCCCTCGTGAGTAGTACAGTTGGTAGAATCTCTGTCCTTTCCACACTGAGTGGAAAAGACCTGAGCTCGAGTCCGGTCGATGACGGGAGGAATTTTCCTGGGTATTTTTCACAACGTGGTTGAGTTTGACGGTCTCTCAGACGAGGGTAGCATGGTTTTTGTCTCCTGGAAACTCGAGCTTTTCATCCAGAAAATCGACCTCAAATGCATTTTTTTTTAATTAAACACTCCTGATGTTTGAATTTTTTGTTATTATTAATAACATTTTTTTTTTTGTTATTTTTTAATATATTTAAGAATTTTTGCACAATTAATTTGTACCAATTTCATATACCTGCACTAAATTTGTATTGATTGACTTGCATCATTGACTCAAATCTCCTTTAATTGCTTATCGTAGTTTACATAAGATGTGATCTGGTCTAACTCGTAATGATCTACCAGACGAAGAATCGGACTGAATTTTCATTTTGTTCTTAATTTAAATAGAAACGTTTTATGAGAAAGTGTAGTTTTTTAAGGAATTGAAGATTTATTCCTGATAAGAGGGTAATATTTAAAATTTGCTATGAAATTACCTTGTAAATGATTCTCAATCCTTGAATATGTTTTCTAAAAACTAATGGTTTCATTTTCTATTTAGCCAGACAAAAGTGATGATAATTAATGATTGCCATCTTGCCTCAGCATATATTTTATAACAAGTATTTGAATTTTTTTCCAAATTTGTTAAGTTTAAAGAATTAGGAGACCAAATTGGACAGGCCTGTTTTAGAATAGGGAATAATAAAGCGGAATATAATTTTTGCGTTAATTTAGAATCTTAAATAGATAAACCTAATAAGAATCTCCTTATAAAATGGAGCTTGCGATAAGCTGATGATAAAATGTTAGTTGTATGAGCGGTGAATAAACAATTCTCTGTAAGGGTAACTCCTAGATCTTGTATAACAGATACATTTGAAGGTCATACCTTTTTGTCAAGTAAATCTCCCCCCTCCTATGATATCTATTTGCCAAGCTTTGTAGGCATGGATCCTCTCTGAACCCTTTCTAGACGTTCTGTGTCTTTCTTAAAAGCGTGGCTTCTGAACCTGAACACTATTCTAAATGCAGTCTCACCATCGTCTTATAGAAATGTACAATAACATTCTTTTCCCCACTTGCGAGGGTATATCATCGTCAGTACAGCGTGTTACACTGGGTGGAACACTTCAAGTCTGACTCAATCGTAACTTCCTAGTGTTTTTTGTTCCGCACCACTTTTGATTACACTTCTCTTACTTTTAAGTAACTCCTAGATTTCTCTACTGTATGTGCAAAACTTTACGTTTAGAAGCATTAAACTTCAGTTGCTATTTGTGCAACCGATCGAAGTGATTTAGAAGCAAAATGGCCTGGTTCTTAACTGCTCTTCCTACTTCTAAATCAGGAGCAAAATTTGACTGCTTATCCTGCACTTCCTCATCAATGTTATTAAGGAAGATATTCGACCTGAGGGACTTCCCTTGCTCCACTGGACTGGTCTACTCTGAGGTATGTCTATTCATGACTGCTGCCTCCTGTCTTTTAGCCAGCCCGTAATTCAAAAAATCATTTAAATAGTAATCGAGTTTTCTCCAGTTTATATAATAGCCTTTCATGGAACCGCTTTACTGAAGTAAATGTAAGTAATGTCAATATTAGTATTTTTTTTTCCATACACCTATTTTATGGCTTCGTCATAATAACTAAGTTGTTGGTCAGGCAAGACTCCTCTCTACGAACCCATTCTCTGAAAGGCAAAGGCCGGCATTGTATCCTTAACCTGCAAAATCTACGATCTTTCCCACCAATATAGTCAAACTCACTGGTCTATAGTTGCTCATCACGATCTTTAGCATTTCTTTTGCGGATTGGGGAAACTTTAGTTCTTCACTCGCCGGAGATGGGGATCTAGCGATGATGTAATTAACATTCCTAAAGGGATGGCGCACTCACATGTAATCATTTTTAGTGTAATGTGCATACCATCCACTCCTGGAGTCTTGTTCTCTCTTAGCTTAATAGTCTTTCTTATTTATTAAGAATCTTCTCACCTATAGAACACTCAACCCTAGATAATGGTGAGAACACTGAGAATTACAGAGAATCAAAACAGTCGCTAGTATTGATTTATGTTATATATATAGTACCTTATTTGTTTTTCAACTGTAATGATCGTTGCAACGTACCCCTTCAACGCCTGCGACTTCTGGGACCATTGATGGGAGGTAAGATAGGCGAAAGCTGATTAAATCACTGGCAGAGCCAGTGATTTAATCGGCTTTCGCCTGTCTTACCTCCCATCAATGGTTTCGTTACACTTATAATGCTCATAAAAATCAGTTATTTCGCGATAGTCTGTAACTATCCCATTCTTTCTTTTTTTTTTTTTTTTTTTTATTATAAAGGCTAAGTCGGCACAGAAGAGGGCTGAATGGGTTTCTCTTTCCAGAAACTCGAGTATTTCATCTAGCAATAGTCAAACCTCACAGAACAAACACAATAACGCCTCATAACTTTGGCGCAAAATTCCAAGTAATTTGCCACAGTTGTGGCATTTGCTCTGTTTTAATAAGGAAACTTCATTAACTTGACTTCTCTGGTGATACAAACGTGTAATGAAATGATTGTCGCTTTCAGCTGTTGTGATGTTGAATGACTTTTTTTAAATTAATTACCATTAGTTTAATACCTTTTTTTTTTTTTTTTGAATTGTGGTCATCCTATTCATAAATATTATTCACATATAAAGGAAGGGCTGGGCAAAATAATAGAAACATCTGTTATGAAAGTAGTAGTATTTTTAATGGATGTATGACATATTTATGAATATGCAGTGATATATATATTTTTTTTTTCTTGCAAGTAGTACTGTGAAGGAAAACGAATAAAAGCGTATGTTTATTTAGAGGTGTTATGAAAAGATACATTAAGAAAATGACCGACTTGTCTGAATTCCAAAGAGCTCAAATTGTGTGCACGTTTTAATAAGGACATCGGTGACCAAATCTGTGATTTGTTTAATGTATCCAGAGTAACTATATCGAAAGTGTTGTCTATATTCACCAAGTATAGAAAAATACAATTTGGCTGGACGAATTGTGGCAGAAAATCGATGTTGATTGAAAGAGAACCCCGGACATTGAAAAGGATTGTAGCCCGAAAACATAAAACTATTCCCAAAAAATAACTACGGAACTTGATGCGAATCGCAGCATAGTCCAGTTTTATGCAAAACAACTCGGCAAGAACTTATAAAGCAAATTTGTGGAGAGCCGCTATTTTTAAGCCTCTCGTTACTAATGGTAATGCTAGAAAGTGGTTTCACTGGGTAAGGAGCACAAAAACTGGACACTTAATGATTGAAAACATGTCATATTTCAGATCGTCATTCGCACTGTTTTCAACATTGAGTGTTTACGTTTGGCAAATGCCATCACCCTGTCTTGTACCAACGGTCAAGCATGGAGGAGGATCAACAGTGGTTTGAGCAGTAATATCTTGGTATTCTTTAGGTCCTATCATCACCATAAACAGGCGAATTACTGCCACTTATCACCTTGATACTGTGAGTGACCAGGTTCATCTCATAGTGCAAACAGTTTTCCACAGACTATGCCATGTTTCAAGATGATAAAGCTCCAATGTACACAGTTAGATGTGTCCAATCTCGGTCTCTGAGGAGCGTGAAACTGAGACTAAGTATACTAGCATCTTCCATGGTCTCCACAATCACCAGACTTTAACGTTGAGCCACTGTTTGCATATTTGGAGAGGAGGAAAGTGAGAAGCAGATTTCCTCCACCCTCACGATTTGAGGAGCTTTAAACGTTCCTCTATTGAGAATGGTCCAATATTCCTCTTAAAAGACAGCTCAAGATTTATTTGAATCTATTCCATGTCGAACACAAGCTATTTTAAAAGCAAAGGGTGGCTCAACGCTATATTACTGCATACCTGTGACTCTTATCACAGGTGTTTCCATTATTTTGTCCACCCCGTGTATGTTTCGAAACTTTATTTTATTTAAATTAAATATTTAAAGTCGCTATTTCACTATTAGTGTATATTATTTTGAGTGGTTCGATATATTCACTTAGACAATTTGCAAATATTCTGAACAATTTCGGTATAATATTTTATAATTTTATTCACAGTCAGAGCGATTTTGCTTTTTAAGGAAAAACGAAAGAAATATAATCTACAAGGAAATATTTAATTGGCTGTAGTAATTATTATCAAGTTATTTTTATATGCCAAGGTCTAATCGTGCTTAATGTATAAAATGGTCTGTATGTATGCATATTAATCAAAACTATAAAAAATAGTTGGTCAGGGAAACATGACCGAAATTTCTAAACAGTATATGATGTAAGATGCAAATCTACAGAAAACCAGTTCGGTTAATAATCTAGAAAATTGCAAGTAGCAGTTTAAATTTTTAATGAAAGAAAGCGAAGATATCCGCATTCTTCTTTGTTTTTTACCTTACCTTTCCTAATAATCTCTCTGCCTTATTGTCGATCCCCCGCTCCATGTTCAAAAATGACACTATTGTCAGAAATATCCGAAACGCCTCTATAATTTGGAGAAAATGAACTATACCCGCCACTCTTATTAGGAATAAGAGATGCTGAAAAGAGTATTGAACTTGGCAGTTTCTAACAGAGAATCATTATAGAATGTTGTATTAGCAATTAATCTATTCGTGCCTTTGTGGCAAAACTGCAACGCCCTTAATTAACAGCGTTTGAGGACTACAGCGCTGTCAGAAGATGGGTTGATAGATCCTATCAGCAATCATCGAATATTTTCGATCAGTAGTTCAGCGAAGCCACTGGAAATGATGTTAGTACAAGAACGATACGCAGGGAGCTGCACAGCATCACATTTGACAGAAGAGCTGTGGCACACAATCCAATGACACCACATATAGTGCACTTACGGAAGAAAAATTAGAGGATACTCCGCACTTTTTGCGCGAATCACACGCAAGGAATGGGGTTTGAGGCGGAAAACCCTCAGCCTCTACTATAAAGCTATTTTCCTGCCAGCGATTACATATGCTTCTGGAATATGGTATCGCAAGGCTACCACTGCAGTGAACCGGAAAAAATTGGAGACTACACAGCGACACATACTCTTAACCATCTTGAGAGCATGTAACACTGTAAGTACCCACGCACTCCAGGCTCTAACGGGATCCCTCCCTCTGGACCTGGAGATTGTTAAGCATGGGCTACTCTATCAACTGACCAAAGGCAGAACGGCAACATACCTCGACTACACCATAGATCTGTCAAATGATCCCAAAGTAGAAAGGAACCGTCTCTCTGCTTACCTCCAACAAACTTGGCAGGCCCGCTGGGAGACCTCCAGCAAAGGTGCAATAACCAGAAAATTTCTACCCAACATACGGCTAGTATACCCGAATTATCCACCGTGGCTCTCACCAGGACTCTACACCACCTACCTGCTGACGGGACACGGGGCCATTAGAGACAAACTACAAGGATTTGGACTGAGTGATACACCGTTCTGCCTCTGTGGTGAACGTGAAACGTGGGAGCACCTAATGTACAGTTGCCCACTATATGAGGACCTCTATTGCAGGTTCATTACTAGAACACAGCTTAACCTCCGTAATCAAGAAGACCTCGCCATAACTGAAGTTGACACATACAAGGCATTTGCGCAGCTGGCCCAGGACCTCTTCACAAGGAGAAGGATGCTCCCACAGCCTCAACCACTGCAGTAAACAACCATGCCGTGCAGGCCAGCAGAATGTCTACACAACCACGGAAACCTTCCCAGATACTACCATGCAAGGGCTCAGAGAAATGATTGCAGCAGATTGCTGCCACTTAGCCATATGGCGATCTGGGCTGGCAACCTTGACCAGCCTGCTTTCACTCCTATTCCTTGGCAGGGGGGGGGGGAGATGGCTCGTTGTCTTCTCCTCCTCCTGCCATCCCCCTTTCCCTCTGGTGGGGCATGGGCATGCCCCACTGACTGCAGGGGCCATCTACCCTATCGGCCCCTTACTTCTCTTTCTTCCCCCCAGCCTTCAGTCTCCCTACCCTTCTCTTTGACTATACACCGCGAAAGCCCCACGCATTCTAATTTAAATTAGCACCAAAATTATTGCCCGCCCCATTAGGCCTCTAGAACTTGTCATTTTAGCGTACAAGCCCATGGTAATTTTGGGGAACAAACCCCACATATTAACTTAATAGCGATTTTGCAATTATACCACCGCGATTATCTATCTTTTTTTTTTTCTATAGGACCCAGCCGCTGAAATCCCAGGAAATTAGGCGGCGGGACCTGCCAGAGTATAATAAATTTCAAGGTACACCTGGCCAGCCTCCTCGTTGGCATAGTACGGACAACGTCGGGTCTCATCAGGGGCTCGACGGCCAATAGGCCAGAAGAACAATGGGCACAACATACTACACAACACATGATCCACACACTTTTAAATCTCTGGTCTTGACAGAGTACTGTCCCTCGATACAGCGAACACTCGCGGAGATGGGAGAAATTCCTGGTGCCGTGTGACCCCTCAACATACTTTGTACTTTGTAATCCAATGACTGCCTACTATATGATGACCTCAGATCTTCTCTCATCACACAAATTCATTTCATCCCGAGAGACCAGGAGCAACATCTCCTGGAAGACCACCATACCTATACAGCCTTTTCGAACTTTGCTCAGAGCCTCTTCATGAGGCGAAAAACCCTACCACAACCTCAGAATCAGACCCAACCAGACAATGAAACGGCCTAATCAGCCATGTGTCAAGACCACTATTTGCTTCAGCATACTGCAATCCCCGTGAAGACTTTCAACCTGCACAATAATTGTGCCTTTACAATGCAGCCTCAATATAACCCCGATCTACCATGACTGCCGCTCCGGCTTTGCCCCCACCAAGTTGACTCACCACTGAAATGACTCCACTACCTGGACGGGACTTCTTTGTTCCAGGATTGACACTACACGGATTTGATCCTCTCGGATTGACTCTACCAAATATATCTGCATGCAGCTCACTACTGAAATGACTTCACCACCTGGACGGGACCTGTCTGTCCCAGGATTGCACTACTCGAATTTGACCTTCTCGGACTGGACTCTGCTAACTATGACTTCACGCAGCATTGCTGCCAGTGCCACCTGGCGATCCTGAACCCGTGCTTCCTTGCACGGCCCTGTTTCTCCCCTGTACTGGCGGGGAGGAGGTGAAGGTTCCCTTGTCTCCACCCAGCCGCCCCCTCTTTCCTTCTGGTGGGGCATGGGCCTGCCTCACTGATTTTGGGGTCGTCTACTCTATCGACCCTATACTTCTGACTCTCACCCCCCAGCCTTCCGTCTCCCCTCCCCCTCTAGCTTTCCAACTACTAGCGTTCATCCCATGTCAAAATTATCCTAGCCCTACACCCAAAATTCTTAATTTCACACTGTATAACTTAAAACTCCTTTGGCCTGACCCAACCTCTAGCGCACCTCTTTTTTTTTTTTTTTTTGGTCCTAGCCACTGAAATCCCAGGAAATTAGGTGGCAGGACCTGCCAGAGTACTTATTTAAAAATACTGGTGTACCTGGCTGACCTCCACGGGGCTAAGTGTGGGCAACGTTGGGCCTTAGCAGGGGTCCAGCGGCGGAATGGCCAGATGAACAACGGTACACGACACTACATCCAACAATATCCGTACACTTTTAAATCTCTGGCCTTTACAGTGTTCTGTAACACACGACAATGTAGACTACACGGAGATGGGGGAAACCCCTGGTGCCGTTAGACCCTAAACACACTTTACTTTACAATCCAACGTTACAGAGCACAATGCACTGCGTCGACTTGCCTAGTACACTTCGTAACTGGTCCCTGTTGCGGAGTGACGAATCAGGGCACGTAACGTTCTCGAGATATGGAGAATACCCGAAGAACGCAATTTACCGAGTGTATCATTCCAACAGTGAAGTCTGGGAGAGGGGTGCTGCCGCTTTCTGGGACCATTTCTTGTGGTTAGGTCTTGCACCATTAGTCGTTATTCCTGGAACAATGAATGCCATGTAGTAGATCGACAATCCGGACAATTTTGCTCTTCCTGAACCGTGGCAGCAGTATGGGGAGGATTATTTTTCTTTTTATGGGGAGGATCCTTTTCTGTTTCAGCGTAGCAATGCACAATACAATGCTGCATAGCATAACTACTTTGTTTGAAGACATGGGCGTTCCCAGAGCTGCAATCTTAATACTATTGAACATCTTTCGTATGACCTGGAACATCAGCTTCGGGTTAGGCGAACGCTCGTTCAGTCAATAGTTGGAGGAAAAGGGCCGAAGGTGAGGCAATACGTTATTGCTGAAGGTAAACGTAACAGTTCAATGTTTTTAAGTGGAAGTTTTACTTTCACACACCATTTGGCTGTTCACTTAAACAAAATATATTATTCACACTCCGGCATACGCATGCTAAACTAATACAGACCACCCACCAGCTGATAAGCCACTAAACTTTGATTGCTGCCCTAGCAGTTTTCAGACAGTGTTCATCTATTCTGGTGATAATATATACAACTTAAGTTGTATAGCATCACCTGTAAAAGAAGATATTAGCAACTTAAGCAGCAATGTGGATTTGTCTCAGAGTTGAACATAAGCCCATACGATACTTACGGCATTATTGAGGGAGTAGAGTACTACTTTCAAAACTGGGTGTCACGGTACTGAGATCTGAGATGAACCTTTTCAAGTGTGATGCGAGATTAAGAAAAACTCGAAGTTGAGTGGGACGGATTACTGTACTGAGTGACTTCATTAGGTGCACCTAACCTTTTCGTGAAATACAGAGCTCATTGAGTAGCAGCATGACTCTTTTCAGCAAAAACTCAAGACGGTACGGTCTGGCAACACTGAACAATGGAGAATTAAGAAAATATTGCCTGGTCTGACGAACCCTGTTTCGTACCATGTGATATAAAGCAAGTGGGCAAATACATACGGATGCCGTATGTATGCAAATCATTGAAAGAATGAGCAAGACCAAAAACTTTTGCGATTTTGAACCTGGCATGGTAGTCCGCGCTACACATGCCAGTATGAATATTTCGGGAACTGTAATCCTGCATTTTTACCTCTGTGTCTGAGGCGTCTCGAGATTAGTCCAGTAACTAAATAACATCCAACCAACGGCGATCCTGTGGTCGCAAACAGCTCGTACACGCGAGAGGTTAACGGAGACTGACAAGACTTGTAACAGTAACAAAGGCAGCAATCAGTCAAATAGCAAGCGAGTAAAACAATGTAACCAATGATGGACAAATTATTGTACCTTGTCACAGATGGGGTATCGCAGCCGACCACGGAACCCAGTTCCACTTTTGTCAGCAAAAAATAAGAAGGTATGGTTGCAGTAGGCTCAGAAACTAACACTGGATATTCAAAGATTGGAAAAAAATGCTGCCCGCAATTTTGATTTCTGTTGTTTCACGCCTGGGAAGACCAGAATACGGCGAAAACAGCATGGGTCCATGGACCCACGTTTCCTGGTGTCAACAATGTAGATTGGCAATGGCGCTGTAATGGTGCGGGAAGTGTTGGTGGGGCTCATTAGACCTATTGATACCAATGGAGGCAACATTTTGATGCCACACGTTATCTGGATATTCTTTTTGGCCAGGCTCATTCCTTCATAGCTGCTGTGTATTCGAATGGGTTCTTCCACCAGAATAACGTACAATTCTGAGCTTGTCACATGTGCGTAACAGGTTCCAGGACTGAAATCACCGAGTGGGAAGGCCACTGCGCTTGCCTTTCTAGTCACAGATTTCAGTCCAATTGAGCACTTGTGGGATGAGGTGAAGATCGAAAACCATCTCAGTAGAGATTGAGAACCAGCTAGCTTAAAACAATTGTGTGAAGCAATTGATCAAAATGGTATGTTTTGAGAGCTTAAGGGGAACCTACTCGCCCTTAAATAGGATACATAATAAAGTGGCCACTCGGTGTTATATCGTTGCATCTCTTTCAAAACCACGTGAAAAAGGCTTAGTTCGATTGCGATTACTGGACAAATTTGCGGCATATTTCCGTCGCAGATATACATGTTTCCTTTCCTCTCCTCTCTAGGAGTCTAGTTTTTCATCCCTTAAAACTAAAAAAAAGTAGACCACGAAGTACATGCAACTTAATAGCACGATATACTGATGCTCACGACCTAAGTTGCTTTCGAGCAAATTTTAAACGCTGCAACTTAATCGAGCCTACCAGATCACAGGTATTTGAAAGGGGTTGCTATTAAATGTACCTTTTTAACTTCAGAGTAGTGTGGTGCGACCTAAGTTTTGAATTTATTTGGTGGAAAATTCGCGTTTCACCATTCTAGTCTTGCTCGCAGATTTTAATGATGGGATCCATGTCTCATCGCGTATCACAATCTCCAATCAAGAAATATATTCCCCGCCATTTTGTGACTTTCCAAATGCTTAGAGAAACCTCAATTCGCTATATACTGCCCTCGTGGGAGCACAGTTGGCAAGATCGCCGCCCTCCCCACACCCGGGTGGAAAAGACCTCAATTCGAATCCCGTCGATGACTGGAGGAATTTTCATGGGTCTTTTCACAAAGTGGCTGAGTTAATCGGAAACTCAGGTTTTTTTTTTGTCCCGGAAAGTCGGGTTTTACGTCAAGCAAAACAGAAAATCGACCTCAGAACACACGCAATTCAGACAATATATACACGGAGCAACATGGCCTTAGTAGCCGATGCTCCTAAAAAACCCAATAACAACAGCATAACATCGCTATACATCTTCCACTGACTATCATCATTTTTCGAAATTGTCTATACACTGAAGGGTGACTTGATTTCGATGGTTATGTGGCAGTTGTCCAGAATAAGCTTCTCAACTTTTTTTTAATGTTCAGGCGAACATTTTAAAAGTGATTGCAGAATTAGAGATTGCTCGTTGTCTCATGGCTGTCCGCGGGAGTTATACCTCCATTTGTGACATTTCCGAACTGTACTGCAAGTGTTGGTTTTAGGAGCATCCGCAACTAAGGCCATACATATAAATTGCATGTGTTCTGAGGCCGATTTTCTGTTTGTAGGACGGAAAACCCCAGTTTCTGGGAGAAAAAAACCTTGCTAACCATCGGTTAGCACGGTTTTTTCATTCCGCCCTCTTACTAATTTCGGGTGCAATCCTGCGATATGATGTTCGTGCATGCGCACAAATTGAATCCATTGTATAATCAAATGGTTAAAAATGACTCGCTATCATGTAAATAAGGGGAAGAGAATACAGTACAGAGGTCTGTTTAATTTTCTATTCTTTGAGAAAGTTTTGCAAATACTTGTTAGTTCATTTCACAAATATACGTGGTCCCAGTTCTAATCTCAAAGATTTCCATTTCAATTGTTTTTTGTAATTGGCTATTCACTTTTCTCTCTGACCGCTCACTGAGGGTGATGGTAGATGGCTCTGTGTTCTTACTTCTCCACTAATGCTGGTGTCTCCCCCCCCCAGGTTCAGTTCTTTCTCCTACTCTTTTCCTCTTTATTAATGACTTTCTTCCATTGACCGGAAATCCTATCCATAGTTTTGCTGATGATAGCACATTGCATTCCACTTCTTCTCAGTTTGAGAAACCTCGCACTGCTCAATCAGCTTCAACTTCTCGAATATTGGCTACCAATTCATTAAATGCCGATCTCCAGGTAATTCTCCAGTGGGGCAAAGACACCTTAGTTGATTTCTATCCTAAAACTCAGTCCTGCCTTATATCTCGCAAAAAAAGGTTCTTCTGCTCCTACACTTATATTTGGTGATCTGCGATTTCTAGGCTAGGTGATATCTCTTTCGGAGATTATCCTGACTTCTGATCTCTCTTGGCACAAGCGCAATTTTCAAATATTGCTTCCTCTTGCATCTGAAAAACTTGGTTTTCTCTTTCGTTCTCGGCGTTACTTTTCTTCCAAACAGCTGCTCACTCTGTACAAATCGCAAATCCGCCCTACCATGGAATATTGTTCCCACATCTGGGGTGGTGCCCCCCAAAACCTCTCTCAGGCTTCTAGATTCTATTCAGAAGAGGGCAGTTAGGTTAATTAATGACTCCGCTCTAACAGTCTCTCCCCACTCTGTCTCATAGATGTACTGTTTCTGCTGCATGTCTCTTCTACAGATACTTCCATGGGCACTGTTCTTCTGAATTGGCTGCTATAATTCCCGCTTTCTCTTTCAAAACAGTCCGAACACGTGCCGCCACCAGCCAACATCCATTTACTGTCCAACTTGAAACTCATAGAACCAACTTTTCATCTTCCTTGTTTATTCATTCAACTGCCGTTTTCTGGAACAACTTTCCTTCATACGTATTTCCTGAAAATTAGTCTGCAGAAGTTCAAGTCTAACGTCAACAAATACCTTTCCTTCTCAGCCTACAACCCAAGCATGGTACTATAGGTTTGTAAGATATTAATCTTAAGGTAAATTTTATTAGCAATCATAATGTAGCAGGGGGGAGAAATTTATGGTAACACGTGGCGAAATTAGTTAAGTCCGGGATAAGGGTATACGTAAGTGGGGTGGCGTGAGAAAGGAGTCTTGACACAGCCACCTGTTGAAACACAAACCCACACGATGGAGGGAGCGGATACCGAGTAAGGCGGTATCCGCTCCCTCCATTGTAAGCGGATACCAAGATAAATAACGAAGGGAGCTGACGCCTTAGACAGGAATAAGGGAACAGCATAACGTAGGTTTTGGTATGGGTAGTGAGGGAGTGTCCGTAACCGAGTGGGAGTGCAGTAGTGAATACGGTCGATCTGCCAACTCGCACTGGACCAGCGTGGCAGATTATGGTCCATTTTCCTCAGCATGAATTGTTGAGGAGGCTTCCATCCTGCAGTGGGTTGATAATGGCTGCACTTTACTTTTTTTTTTTTTTTTTTAAGTGAGAGACATATTGAGGAGTCGCATGGTGGAGATCGGAAAATGTAGGGAAATCAGAGAGGAAAGCGGAACCAAAAGAGAAGGGAGGAATGAAAACAAGCGAGGGCCCTCGAGATGGACCCCTTGTGATATATTTAGAAATAAATATCAAAACCCTCTGAGGGAGGGAAAGGATAGTTTTCCGTTTAGGAACGGAGGATTAACGAGAGAGAGAGAGAGAGAGAGAGAGAGAAAGAGAGAGAGAGAGAGAGAGAGAGAGAGAGATGTTTTAAGGGAGAGGAAAAAGACACGAAGGGCAGAAGTGAGGAGTTTTTTGAGAAGTGTGAGGGAAAGTGCATGAACGTGGAAAGGAGTTCGTTAAAAAGGAAAAGAAAGAAGGAAAATGATAGATGGTTATATCTATGAATAGGAATTGGCAACATCCTCCGGAAGGATAGATCTGAGGAGCCCTGAACTGTTATTGACCAAGCCGTTAATCCCAACTCCTATACTGAAGGAACTGAACTGGCGAAAGACGGTGTTCAGTCGGAGCCCTCATAAGTACGAAGGAAAAGATAGTGAGAGAGGAGTCAAAACCAAGTCGGAATTCGCCAAAGTTAGGATGTCAGACCTAGACGGCCAAGAGACCAAGCAATGTGAAAGGCTGGAGTCAAGAGGCAGCCCTAGTAAGCAGCAAGAAAGAGCCCTAGGTTCCCTATGTAGAAGACTTAGAGTATGGAAGTAAGTGAGAAATTATATTACATATACGATAAGTTGAGGAAAGGACTGTAGTACAATATAAGGGAAATTAATACGAAAGGATATTATTAAAGGGTGAAACAAAGGGTAAATCCACACTGAGGTGAATATTGTGGACTAGATCATTTATACTAGTATAGGTTAATGAGTAGCGTAAAGGGGGAAAGAGATTGAATTAAAATAAAGTAGATGGAAGGATTAATAGTAAGAATAAGAGGTGTTAAGGAGAGAGGATAAATTTATGTGCATAGGATAACTTTAAGAGTGTTCCTGCATAATTGCTATGGTAAGGACAGATAAGGTTTTATCAATGTTGGAGATTATGGCATAAAGGAAAGATGAATAAGGTATTAAGAGTAGGAAGGGAGAATCATGTATCAATAATATACCTGAAAGTTAATAATAAGAAAGGTAATTAATACATTAGAAGTATATTTGAAATGTATTGTAATAGGAGGGGTAAACATGTGATGAATCAAGGAATGTAATTCTCTAACCAGTGTCGGTACAAGAGAAAGGAGAATAGAAATTGTTAAATTGAGTTTGATGGGGAATAAGGGAAGAAAAAGGAACCCTGTTTTTAAGCATTCTGTTGTCTAGCAAGTAAAACTATTGAAGAGCTGAGTAGTAAGAATAGATATATAACTAAGTAATTCTATAATAATCTTGTTCTTACTAGTAAGTATATAGTAGCTTCAAGACATAATGGAAGAAGCGTTAGATGATGTAACTGCACATATATATTCATGTGCAGAATGTGTTTCGCAACAGATAACCCAATGTGTGTACATTTATTTTTTTGTATATGTAATAAAGGATTTTAGTTGGTCTATAATGAAGTTGTTAATAGTCAATCCGAACACACCTAGCCTGTAGGGCGAATATTGCTTAATGCAACATTCCTTAGGAATCAAGACAAAAAAAGTACACGTACGATCCTGAGATCTTTGAAGTATTTAGGATACACGTGTCAGATTGCGGAATGTGGGGGTGAAGATAGAATCAAAATTAAAACAAATTGATAAGCACTATTACAAATTATACAGAGAAAATTAATAAAAATATCAAATAAAGTAAAATACCCCCACAGGTTGTAATACCTCTTTGGGCTTTTAATAAAAAAGCGATTTTTTAGATACAAACGAACTTTTTCATGTATCGCATCTGCTGATTCATAATTGTACATTTTTAGATATTTGTTAATGCACAAGAACTAAATAGCACTAATGTTTTAAAAGATAATGCGGGGTTTAACTCATAACTTATTAATGTTGATCACGTGCCACTCTTCTAATGTTCAGTACAGTGATATTTCTTCGAGTATTTTTGCTGTTTACTGGAATAAGGGGAAGAATTATTCGTAGCCGCGAAATTACGGAGTCAATGACAACCGGATGAGCAGCGGGTGTCGAGCACCTCGGCAGCGAAGCAGACAGGAATGCGGAAATGTCACGTGGAGGGTGTCAGATGATGGAAGGAGAGAATAAACAGTTTGAAGTAATAGGTCAGATGAACCTACTTACCGATCTGGTTCAACGACGACTGAGATTTTGTTTTGTTTTTTTAGCTCTTTCGTGTTGATATGGGTCACCATTATTTGATCATTGGGTGGAATCAATTCCTTATTTTTATTTTTTTGAGTTAGTGAACATTGAAATGAGGAGCCAATAGTATAATCTGAACAGTTAAAAAAAAAAAAAAAAAACAATTTAAACATCAATTCTATTCGCGGGGTAAAAATCTTGCAGCAAGCGCCTTTATCATGGAAATCAAACTGGAATTAGGAATAAGAGCAAGTTTTTCAAATATTTAAAATTTACCACGCTTTATGACCAGTGTCATTTCGACATCAAGTTATGTATGTGGAATAACCCTCCTAAGATATTTTTCGAGATTCGCCATCAAACAGGTTGGTAGCACTCAGATTTCAAATATTTGAAATCGGAGCGCTACCAATCTGTTTGATGGCTGAAAATAAATTCTTCTGTGATGGTATTGTAGCTTGGTTACTCTTCACCTATTTAGAAGGGTACGAGGCTGATGACTGAGTTAAACTAACGTTCAGGAGCCTCCTTACTTAAGATAAAAAATCCGAGATTCGATAACTGTTTCAATCGGCAAAATGTTCTTTATATGATTTATCACTCGATGCTGTAACAGACCAGTCTCAGGTGAAGGATTTATTTTCTTTTATTGTAATCTTTCATGTTCAACTACTTTCAGTGTGTGTGTTTGCCAAAGCAACTTAGACTATGGAGTGCCGGTGTATGTCTTTAAGTTGGGTGTAATTCTATGCACGGGTTACCTAATTTGGTGGAATAAAAAAAACTTCAATTTCCTGCGGAGTAAAGTGGATAACCCTTGCTCTAGACCGAATATCTCGGCCACGGTGTGGTCCATAAAAATTTCTTTCCTTTCGATAGGTTTCGAATCCAGGCTTTTTCCGCACGCGTGAGAAAGTTTTGTTGGTGGTGGTGGGCTTTTGGCGCAACAGCGATTTAAACCATACTGCGCCTTATGTATTTTGTAAGTTGCGCTTGCTCTGTGATCTGTTTGCTGGACGAAAACCAGAATTTCTGTGAGGAAAAAACCATACTACTCACTCCTGAGACGGACTAATTCAGCCACATCCTAAAAAATCCCCCCCCCAAATTGTTTATGCGCATAAACAATTAATAAATATTAATTTAAACAATTTATTATTTGTTTATTAATTAATAAAGAATTAAATATTTATCCTCGCATTATTTATGCGATTCGAATTCGTGTCTTTTTCTCCAATGTGGAAAAACTGGACAGTGCTTATATTAACTGTTTCCGGCGTGGGAAAACAGCGATTCGTACTGTTGAGTGTGCAGTCTTCAGGGGTTTTCATAAGAAAGGCTAAATAGATCGTTTTTTTTACCTAGTATTAGAGATAAGATTGCAGTGGATTTGCATAAGATGAAAAAATGTGGACAGCTGTGTGGTACCAATTTTACCAGTAAGCGGCGACATTAATTCAGTACGACAGCACTTTTATAGAAATTTTCTTCATGCTTAGCTGCATATATACTGGCCCAGACTGCTGTTTTTGTTCACTACTAAAAAAGGGCCAAGAAATAATGGCGGGAGGAACTTTCATGGGCTTTCAGAATTAATCGGTCATCGGCTACGATTGATTTTTCATCCTACCCAAAAAGAGAACGAATGATAAATACAGTTTACGAAACAATATACTGAACTCCTCATGGTCCGAGTGGCGCATTTAGAAATTTTTGAAAAGACGTTGCCAAAAACCTTGTTTTGATTTTCTAAATGTAAATTACTTAACTATGGCTTCCTATATTTACTTAAAAGCCATTAACCCGGTTTAATAAGAATTGAGTGTCGTTAAAATCATAAACAATAAAGAAATATCAGTTTATTATGACTTTAATTAGTTCAGCAGGACGCAAATATAATTAACTGCATAATTCTAGCTGATTAATACAGATAGCACAAGTCATTTATGTTCGTAAATCCGATATTTCTAAAAAAAAAAAAAAATGGAGTGCAGTGTATTTTTATATTGAATCTATAAATTGGCATGTTCTGTAGTTCATTTTCCTGTTTGCTGAAAAAACTAGAGCTTCTGGAAGATACAATCAGAGTACATACGCTTGAGACCGATAACTCAACCACGTTTCGAAAAAAAGTCCGTCATTGACGGGATTTGAACCCAGGCGATTTGAACCCTTCCCACAGCAGATTTCCACTCGCTGTGGGAAGGGTTCAAATCGCCTGGGTTCAAAGGAGGTTGATTACATCCAGTCCATGGTCGAAAGAATTATTGGTTTCGTCACTTTTTCTTTTTTCACTTGTCTGGACAGGTCTGGGTTCGAGTCCCTCAAAGACTGGAAGAATTTTTTCCTGTAGCTAGCTGATCTCCGGCGGAAGAATAGCGTTTTACCCTCTTAGTTACTTCAGATGTCTCAGCCGGTACAACGTTCAAATTGTCCTCCCCCTCCCGAATAATATTATAGAACATAGTACGAAACGACACGATATGTCTATTGTGCGCTATAGAGGAGATTTTTTTTTTTTTTTTCTGTAGGCCGTTTAAAGTCATTTGTTAGCTGCTCTCTTCTCTCTCCTCTCTCATCCGTATACCTAACATGATTCTGGTACTGGCCGGTTACGTCATTAGTGCCTTAAACTATGCGTCTTTCCTGAAGTTTGTTGACAAAAAGGGGAGGAACTGAACCGTGAATTCGCGTAATAGGTACGTATATAGGTAAAGGCGGCACCAGAACGTTAGTTTAAATCCGTCACGTGTCACTGTGATGATACAAACTATGCCAAAAAGGCCAGACACAATGTCGTGTTTGTGAGTTTACCATCGACACCTGAATACAACACAGAGAATATTATATTCTCTGTGTTGTATTATATTATATTATATTCTATATTATATTCTCTGAGAGGGATTGAGAGAATATTATATTCTCTGAGAGGGATTTCATCTATTGATGAAATCCCTCTCAAGCTTGGATATTAGTTATTGAACAACTGTTTGATAGTAATAACTGAAATAAAACCTATTATTTTTAGTTCGAGCTGGTGTTTGAATTGACAGGAAGCGTTTCAATGCAATATGTCATAATTGCATTTTTTATAAATTTAATTCTGTGTTAAAATAAAAGATTATTTACTCTTTCATTCTGTTCATTGATTTTTTCATTTTAAATAGGTACTCTTTAACTAAGGGAATATGGTGTAAACAGCAATCGGAAAATTAATCTGTTTCTAACAGAAAAGTATGTAAACGAGCTGATATGTGAATATGAGTAGTGACTTCCAACATAAAGAGTTGGAGGGAGGGTGGAAAGTGAAAATTCACGGTAACTACTCCTCCAGTTTAGGGTCAAGTCCACCGAACAGTTTCCCTAAGCTACGTGCATTTCAGTAAGGGAAAAATACCACAGATCTTACGGCTAACCACTATCGGGAAAGTAGGGTGGGATGTGGTTATCACCATCCATTACAAAGGGAATGACACCGATTGGCTGTTTATAAGTGGTCCACAGTTAGCGGCAAAATTCACCATTAATAAAGGTTAATGCGAAAGTTAGTGTACCACATTTTAGGGCTAATTTTGGATAATCGCCTCCAGGTCGCTAGCGAATGTTTCGGACTTTCTCTCTCACTAAAAGACAGTGAACCGGTGTCAACGGACCGGCTTATGCTATGACTGTTTATTTCGCTTTAGGCTTCATATACTTGCTTTGAAGTGGGCCCTCTGTTTCCTTAAACTATGCGTCTTGCCTTCGTCCGAATAAACGGGGTCACTTTCCCATGAGTAAGTTTCGACGACAGGGGAGAGGTATTCGAGCGATATACCACAGAAGAACGTCGGCCAATTATGCTCACGAGGTGTTGGATTAAAACTATCAAGACGATCACAGTTGCCCTCCTGAGAGCTGCCATCTTTACCCACGTGAGCGTTTTCTCCGTCTCGGAAAACGATTTCTATTCAGACAAAGTGATTGCTAACTTAAGCGAAAGTACCTTTGCTTCCTTGTCGGCTACTCTGCAGTTCGTCAGGCGATGGGAAGGCTTAGAAGACGTTGTCAGGGAATCGGTCGATGCTCTATTGAGGCAGGCCCTACCTTTGTTTGTGCGGACAGCGTCGGAAGTCGAACTTTCGGGGAGATGTTACACCAGTTTTTTTCAGTTAATGCTCGCTTTCCGGAGGCTGAAGCCGTGGGCTTTCCAAAGTAAGTACTACGTTCTCGCACTGGTCTTTCATTTTGAACCAAGCAGTAATACCAACAATGTTATTTTCAGAAGGTAATTGAACCCTTGTCTTTTCCCTGTTATCGTGTGATGTTGAATGAAGATAAAAATATTGTCCGATGAACTTATATCACTAATGATAAATTTAAGAAGTTAGATAAGTTTAACTCTTTACATTTATCATTACTTCAGTTTAATCTAAAAAGGAGGAAGGTCAATGGAAATGTATTGTGGAACGATGCAAGCGAATTTACTTTTTTACAAAAGTTTACCCAAAACTTTTAAAGTAGGAATTCGTTTTTGTGTTTCTCACTTAAGTTTTAAGGAACTTGACATTTAAACTACGACTTGCGTAATGCAACTACATAATTTCAATAAATACTTGTTTACACAAATTATACTGCTTCTTTGAATATACTTCAAGAGTATGTATTAATGTATACTAAATACAACTGATATCGGAGTGCATAAAAGTTTTCAACAAGTATTCTTCTTTATAGCAGAGATTTCCAACCTTTTGCTACGATTTATATATTTTTTCCTGATTTACGTATACATTTATTTGATCAGTTCTTTTTATTTTCAATTAATTTAAGGAAGTGAGAATAAAGAATATTAGGACTATCAGGGATTGCAGTGTCCTGGTGGAGGCGGCGGGGGGATGATGATATTAACAAGATTAGAGCTGGTGTTTGAGTATTAACTTTTTGAATAACAAGATTAGAGGTTGTTCACGTATTCAACAGGTTGGACTAAAGTTTAGCTTGCCAATAACATTTTTCCCAGGGTTATGATCTATAAAATTGAAAAGGACATACAGCAGGAAAAATTCTTGGATCGACTGTGGGTGAAAAACTAAAGATTATTAGGTATCCAGAAAAGTGTTTAATGAGAATATTGAGGTAGTGTCCATAAATAGATCTAAGAATAGTGGTGTGATGAACAGGATGCTGGAGGTTAAGTCGAAAGTATGGGATGTAATAAGAAAAAATGAAAATCCGACTTGCAATAGTTGTAAGTTAAGGAATAGGTCAATGAACCATGCTGTGGTAGATAGAAAATACCAGGAATATATAAAAGAGCGATAGAATTATATAAACAAAAGATTAATTAATTATGGCTGAAAAATTGTCGAAATAAATGCACAAAGAGCGAAAGGTGTAGCTTCGCAAGTGGTATAGGAAATGGAGCAAAGAGATATTGATTTAATTTTGGTTCAGGAACCTTATCGGGTATGGGAAGTATAAGAGGATATCCCAGAAGTTATAGGAGTGTCCCTGATGGAAAACATCCGAGAGCGGCCATACTGATAAGAATGAGTTTGGTAGTTAACAAGCTGACTCATTTATCAAATGAGAATACAGCATGTTGCGAAATAATAGGTAAGTTATGGGAAAGTGTACTTTATCTCAATGTATTGTCCGCCCTCACAGGAAATCTAGTCATATGAATCAGCTGGAAAGAATTTTTCACTTGTTGTTGCCTAATAATATTATTATAGCTCTTGATTATAATTCAAATTCCATGCTCCGGGGCAGTAGGGAGACTGAGAGGTGAAATTCTCGAATTCCTTTCTGCTTCAGGGTTGGAAATATTGAAAGTGCAGGGTCATCAGCCTACATATTCCACTACGCATGGCGAGCCTTTTATTGACTTTACAATGTGTACAGTTGCAATTCATAGTAGGATATAAAACTGGATGTTGGTTGAGGATTTCTCAACTAGTGATTACAATGTGATTCTCTTTGATCTGAGAAGAAGCACTAACGTTACTCGAGAGGATAAGTAGTTGATAAGATTTGCAGCACAGACTGCAAATTTGGCTAGATTCGACTTGGCCTTTAAGTGCCCAGGTTGATAACATGAACTGTGGTACTTTGAATGATGTTCAACATGTAGAAAAACTCAAGTATTTTGTACATTGCCTCTAGGGCTAGTATGTGAAGGAAGAAATTTAGAATACCTGTAAATTGGTGGAGTAATGGTTTAAATTTACGAACGCGTGAATTCAGGACTGTTAGGAAACAGTTTTTTTTTTCTCATGTCGGTGATGCAATAATGAGATGTTTAGAGTATAAAAGTTACGCAAAGAGTACGTTTGAGCCATTTGTATGGCAAAAGAAGCCTCATGGAGGCAATATGTTAAAGAAAAAGGATCGAGAGACCCATATGTTTCTATTTTTAAGTTGGTGACTGATAAAGTTAGTTTTAATGAAGTTTGTTATACTGTGAGTAACCGAAATGTTCAAACATTAAGCTGGCACGGATCTATAGACATGGTCCTGAGTGAGCTCTTTCCAGATTCTGAAATGAGTGAGTATAATGAAGTGCAGCAAAGCATTGTCAGAGGCAATGCTTCATATCAGTCTCTGCACGAAGAACAACCATTCTCATATAATGGGGTCTCAGAGGCAATTGCATAAGCAAAGGACGACCAATCGCCGGGCCTTGACTTAATAGAGGTTAAGGTAATGAAGAGGCTCCTTCAGTTGATCTGATGTCCTAATACCTAGGTGTGAGCATAGGAGAGAGAATCAACTTTATAGCGTATGCCAAGTATTTAAAAGGAAAAATTCGGACATTATATGCCAAACTTCAGAGAGAGTGATAAGTTAACTGGGGTATAAAGGGCCAAGCATTGAATTTACTGTATGATTGCCTATTTGTCCCCATTTCCTATGCCTCTATAGCTTCGCTTCACAGGATGACAAATTCTGTAGTCAAAAAGTACATTATGCAAACCCAAAGATTCGCTCTTTTATCCATTACTAGAGCGTGTCGAACAGTTTCGACAGAGGCATAAGTCTTCTCTGGAAGATTACCGGCAGATCCGCAAATCATCTTATCGGCACTGTTGTATTGCACTAGAAATAATTTGAGAAGATCGATTTTGGACATAAACTTATGTCCAGACGAAGAAACGCTGTATACAAGACAAGATGTTAAGGAAGAGAAGAAACGCTGTATACAAGACAAGATGTTAAGGAAGAGAAGAAAAGAATTTTGAATGAATTGGTACAGGTCTGGCAAAGGAAATGAGAGATCTCGGAGAAGGGGCGAGTAACGTTCATGTTCTTACCCCGAGTAGACATCTTGGAGGTGAGAAAGAAACCCTGGCAGCAGTTCGGGATAAATGCAGCTGTTCTAATAACAGGCCATGGGTTGACAGAGGCTTTTTCAGCTAGGCCTAGTAGATAGAAATTGTACTTGTGGAGAAGAGGAGACATCGGCTCATATAATGTTTGATATTAGGAGTCCAACTAGAGTTGTCTTTAGGAGGATTGGAAAAACAGTTCCTCTGGAGCATGTTCGTAGAAAGGTGCAAATTTATTATCAAAATTACTGTAACTCAGAGCGAAAACGGATACAGAATAGATTGTGACAAGTTTAATAATAGAGCTCGAATCGGACAAGAACATACCATACTTAGACACCCTTGTCCGGCGCGAGGGCACGCGCTTGAAGACAACTGTCCATCGTAAACCAATGTGTGCTGGCCAATTTACCAACTTCCAGTCAGCACACGTGCGTAGCCATCTTCTTGCCACTGCACGAACCTTGCTAACTCGTGCCTGGACCCACTCTAGCTCTGTAAATGAGAAGCACACCGAAATTGCTAAAGTCAAGGCGGATCTTACGAGGTGTGGCTATCCCACCAATACCCTTGACAGGTGTGACCTACAGACACATGGCCACGTAGCGACCAACAGAAACATCCAAGGTAATGACTCAACCGCAAGCGCCTTTATCCCACCCAAACCTATCACAACAAGCTTGTAGAGTCTTAAAATCACATGGGGATAAAATGCGTATAACTCCCCGGCAGAAAGTTACGATCCCTCATCTTTAAAGTAAAAACACCAGTCCCCACCTTACTATAAAGCGGATTGGTCTACCGCATCTCTTGCCGTGACTGCACTAGCTGCTACATCGGGGAAACTGGGAGACTGCTCGAAAAACGCCTTTCCGAACACAAAAGAGCAATCCGCTTAGCGGATGTGGAGCACTCAGCTATTGCCGAACACGTTTGGGCAACCCACCACGACATTGACCCACACCGCGATGTCATGATTGTGGATAGGTCCCGCCGCTATCGACGACGCGCCTGGTTGGAGTCGTTGAACATCAAATACTCCAATACCTCAGTCAACAGGAGCAGTGGATGTCTAGTCCATCCTATCATCGAAACAGCAATCCTGATTATTGACAAACGCTGGCAACGTCCGCATGCATCACAGCCACAGGCTTCAACATCTAACAATTAATCACGCACTTCATGTACAAGATTGGCAGTAAACGCTCTCATGCTCATTCTCAACTGTCAGTTTAACTGAGGAAGGTTGACAAAACAACCGAAAGCTTTTTGTTTGTATGTATCTAATCTAATATGTGTATATTTCCTATTATTAAACTTGTCACAATCTATTTTGTTTTCGCTCTAAGTTACAGTAATTTTGATAATAATGAATCCAGAGCGCACAGGCCTCTTTAATCATATAGGTGCAAATTTACATCCTTTTAACAATTTTGTCGTTTCTGTATTTAAAAGGACAGCACAATTGAAGTTAGATAGCAGAGCCCACCTCCCAGTGATGAAAATCTAGTCCATTGGGATTTTTTTTTTTTTTTTTTATGAGAACCTCAAACACGAAAGGTATCAAAACCTATAGTACTTAGTACCGTGCATGGGTTGAAGGAGAAGTATGGGGAGAGGAGGGGGATGCCGGAAACTTTGCTCTAGAGACTAAACATGGGTTTCACCACTTCGTGCAATGATTGTCCAAAGTCTTAATTCTTTTTGACTAAGACCAAGTGGCATGAGCGCTCTCCGAAAATTGAGTTGTTAAAATTTTTATTTCTTTTAGTTGTTAAAATGTTTTAAACACAACTAAAGTTAGAATTGAGATGAGTCATAAACCACATATAAACTACGGCTTCGGTGGTGGGTTGGCTTAATCGGTATTTATATATGTCCGTGACATTGGCAGTAGTAATGTTACCGTCTTGATTTCAGCACAGAAAGAGAGGCTTTTGCGGGATCGCCTCAAAGAGCGGATTCTACCTAAATCATTTTGGGTAGAATTCACCCTTTCAGGAGTTGAAAAGTAACTGAGAAGGAGCCTAATGAATTGCAGTTAGTCTGGATAGTTTTAAATCATGTCGTGGCTACGTAGTTAATCGACGTCAATTTGTATTTTGATTTAGATAAAACTTGACTGCTGTGTTTCGTAATTTCGGACCAGAATGCATCCCGAAAGATGCTGGTATTACATAACTATCAAAATTAGCATACCACTTTTGAAGGATAAGTCTCTTTTCTTACATTTCATCCTACAATTTGGTCGCCATTATTTGGTGTGTTTCACCTTTCGTAATAAGATAACGTAATCAGGATATTAGGACACTTTCAACCAACACCAGTATGCGTACTTAGTTGGCATTAAACATGAAAAGGTCAGTCAGATGACGTTCCGTGCTGCAATGGCTAAAAATTGAAGGCCGTTAAGTTTCCGTTACGAAATGAACAAGGGGTAAAAATGAAAAGAGTGGCGAAGGTCATCGTGTTTGCTGCTGCCAGAATAGTTGCATGTTTCCACCAGATGTCATGTTTGGGTGTTCGAACTCAGTGGAAATATTGGCATTGTAGAAAGCAAACGGAGTTATAACGTGCTAATGGTTTTTTCCCTGCAACTCCTAGAGTATAAGTTGGTTCTAATTTACAAATAATTATTATCTGAGCTGTTTATTTCCTGTAACTGAAAAACGTTTCATTACTGCAAACTAAAACAAAACAAAAAAAAAAACGCTATTAATGCTTCAATTAACCCTGGAGGCTCACATCTGGTGAGTATGGACTTGGCACACCCAGGGTCATGAGCTGGATATCATCATTCTTCTCTTTCTTGGTGATTCCATTCTCTTTCTCTCTGGTAACTCAGGAATTTTTTTTTTTTTTTTTGGCTGGTGCAGCATAAGTCTCAGTCTTCCTTGCACCATATGGCTAATAATAATTTTCACAAACTGTGTAGGTAACTAGCTATATAAGTTTATATGGCACTTCGCAGATTCTAAGAACAACTTGACAACAGACTAATCGTATGATCAATGGTTGGGCAGTCATTGGCCGTATAATGGATATAGTTTTATAACTTGTTTATTTTTGAGGACAAATGGGCCTGTTGTACTGGGATCCATGGTAAATGATGATTAAGTGTTGGCCAGTAAAATAATTTAATTACAAATAGATACTATAGCTTTCGAGACAAATCGTGCCTCTTTTTCAACAGAAATTTTTCTAGTTCGCCCTCTTTATGAAATTTAGTGGTTAAAAAAAAAAAACAAAAAAAACTAGTGGGTATGTAATCGGTTTTGTCTTCAAAGTGTCAAAAGCCAAAATATGAAGACAGGCATTTAATAACTATTGATATTAGTTAAGTACCTAATAAAGTAAATGCATTTCATTAACCTTTTCATGAAACTTTCATGATTTTAAGATTATTTCTTGCACATTTAATTCCGCGATTACCATCAATATTAATTTTAAAATTTCGCATAGCTTTGTAATGTCGGGCCATAACTATACTTTCTATAGGCCAGCGAGCGTTTTAAAATTGTAGGGAGCGCCTACCTTTTGGGTACTCTCCTTTGGAGATTCACTGGAGGTTTCGAGAACGTATCAGAACCTCACGACACACTGGTATTAAATTGTGATGGGGGGACGGGGTCTGTTTCAAATCACTGTCTACATTTTGCATGTTAATATTCCGTAATGAGTTAATATTTTCATACTTCAATAAAAATCATAAGTATCTATCAAGGGAAGGGCTCACAAAAGTGCCCATTGAATTGCTGGTACGCAGTTACCTTTAGGTAATTAGTACAACCCGGCAGACTACACTTTCACTATCATATCAGTAATTGCGCATTATAGCCTTAGTTGCTAATGCGCCAATAAAACACAACCAAATCATATCAGTAATTGCGGTGGTTTTCCTTTAATTGCAATGTTTTCTCTGAATCAGTGCAGTAATGCTGCGCATTTGACGTAGCAGTGCTGTCTAGATGAAGCTGAATGTAATCTTCTGTGCTGGTTCATGTTAAGCATTGCTGCTTTTCCCGAACTGGCCAATAAATGGGATGATTGTTAGCACTTCCTCGTATCGACTAACGACTGAGTGATGAAAGTTTTCTCGGTATTCCGCACGAGAGACAGGACAGAATTGAACAGTCATTGAGAGATAATCGGGAAAAAAGTGAAACGCCCCTGGGGTATTATGTTTTACTCCACTGCACCAGCATATACATCAAGAAGGAGATAGGGCAGATTTGTTTTAAAATACTTTTCACTTTCTTTTGTTCCCAAAAGGGTGAGAGGAAAGCAAAGTGGAGCATCTTCTAATGTCACAGAGTGAAATAACTTTGGGTGGTACAGAAGAAAAAGTTCGTTTTTGAAAGGAAAAAAAAAAACTTAACTTGCACGCGCTTTCATTTCTGATATGCGCTCATTGGATAGACTCGCTTTGACACGACTGTCAGCTCTGTTGGCTGTTTTTATTAGTAGAGTAGAAGCTTTGGTTGTCGCTCTTGTTATGGAAGCTAGTGTTCCTAATGCGCTTGAATACATTTTTTTGACCCGTCACCGACAGGTTGGGAATATCTTCCGAGCTAATCTTAAGTTGTAGTAAAAATTTAATTAATAAAGGAAGCAATATCAACTTTCCTTTACAATTTATCTGGTTTGCAGAATACTTTGTCGATGATTTAGAAACACTTTACGCTATGATAAGTAAACCATGTTTATAAACAAATAATTGGAGTTGTTTGTTTATTGCAATAAAATTTTCAGGTGAAAATTTGTTTATTGGAATGTAAAGGAAAGATGGCAAATTCCTAAATTCCTGAACAATTCAGATGCCAAAACTATTATGGTGAAGGTTTGGGAAATGTTCAGGGTTTTCAGAAATTTGTAATTGATTTTCTACATCCCTTAAACAATTTTCACCCGGAAAAGTCTATTTGTCTTTTTTTCACATCACGGTATTTTATACATATTCCCCCCTCCCCCCCTGTGAATTTATCTAGCAAATTTCCCTAGCTAGTCTGTCAAAATTTCTAGAAATGGTCGCTAAACAAATTTGATATTTCTTCCATGTTAATTGATTTCGTAAGTTTCTCCAACCATTTCTAAAAATAACATACATTAGGATAGGCTCACAAATGATCCCGAACTATCATTTAAAAAAAAAAAAAAAAAACCGCAATGGATTCGCAACTCTAATTTAATTTATATAATGAGGGTGACAATCAAACCTTCAACCACTGAAAATCGGACAATTGATTTGAAAGTTCGATCTGTCCAATGTGTGCATGGAGGCAAACGCAGTTGCCCGCTTGTTGTCACCACATAATGCATTTTGACTCGTACTCTTGTATATATAGTCTGGAGAAAATCAGCAGGCAGTTAACAGGTCATTCACTGCGCTCTTTCTCACTCCGTATACATAACTTTCACTCATACTTCGTGGTCTCGACTGCAGAAACTAACCGTGCTTCTTAAACGCAGTTTTTTGATGATAACAGGTGGCTTCAGACGGTGAACCCCTTCTCCCTTGACGGAAGGAGGTCATTGCAGCGTGAGTACGATGCGTAAAAGCTAGTGAATGACCTTGTACAGCTTGCTGATTTCCTGCTGCCTACAGCATTCATTTATTTTAGATATTTTCGCTGCTGTGGCTTAAAAAGGTTATCGCCAAAGAATTCTTTCTCAGGTTGATAAAACTTAAACATCAAATTCTGAGACTTTCACGTTGTTTGCTTAATTTAGTATTATTCGTAGAAAAAGGCTAAGAAAAACTTATTTGGAAATAGTCTTTCAATTCAAATACATTTTAATTTCATTTTTGTTTCCTGTTTATACTCCCAGGCTCCCATATAAGGTCAGAGGAATTTAAAGATAAGGAATAGAATTACCATATTTAGCAGTACTTGAACAGATAAAAGTCTGTACTAATGTACCTTTTTTAACTTGACCACTCGGCTACAGCGATAATCTCATTAAGTGTTTATGAAATTCCTGCTAGAATAATCGTACAAACACTAAGCTACGTATGGAAAAAAACTCGTACTGAAAGTTGATTCGTACAGTTGACCAACCAAAAGAAATTATGTTAAGAGTGTCTTGATTCTCGCAGATTATACATCGGTTTGTGGAATTTGCATTAAAAATCATTGGTTGACTGTGATATTTCACTTAGTAAGAGTGCAATTTCTGCTACCAAAAATGTACGCAGAAGATTGGCAAGATCCACTGGAATCAGAACCCAACTGCAAATGAGTTAAATGGGAACGGTGTTCTGTGGTGGACTCAGCTTTTCAGGAATGTTTTTCCTTGGAATAAGAAACATCATCGGATTTATGGGGGAGGGGATAAACGTGAGTTTCTGCTGAGATATAAATTGGTGTGGTCCTGTATTTCGTGTAAAGTAGTTCTAACATTACTATAAACTTCTATCTGATGTTGTGGAAGTGGGTAGTTTGAATAATTACCCACTTCGCAACATCGGATGAATTAGACAAATCATTAAAGATGATATCATATGAGGTTGATAGGGATTTTTCTTTTTTTTTTTAACTGATTCTGTATAAGCTTGCTTTCATGCATCATTTACTACTAATAATGGTTGCTACAATGGATAAAAGGGTGGTTCAGTGAGAAAAGACAGAATGGTAATCAGTGAACGCTGCTCTTTGTGGACTAATGTTATTAGTGGAGTCCCCCAGGGTTCGATGTTCTCCCTGTTGTTTTGTATATTTATTAATGATATTGATGAAGATATATCAGGCTTAATGTCGAAATTTGCAGGTGATACAAAGGTTGGCAGGGTTGTTAATGACAGTGTGCTACTGCAACAGGATCTAGAGAAGTTGGGCAGATGAGCTGAGAAGCGGCAACTGAAGTTTAACCTTGACAAATGCAAAGTACTGCATATGGGTAGAAGTAACACCAGAGAAACGTACCAACAGTGTGGTACTACACTTAAGGTGGTAGAAAATGAAAAAGACCTGGGAGTAATTGTGCAGTCAGATATGAAATTTTCTGAGCAGTGCAGACAGGCTGCCAGAGCAGGTTATGGGATATTTTCAATGATATACAGTAATTTTTATAGTAGGGAAAAAGTGAGATTATCCCTTTCTATAAGGCAGTGGTCAGGCCACGCCTTGTGTACTGCTTACAGGTCTTGAGGCCTCATTTTAGGAAGGATGTAGAGTTGCTTGACCATGTACAGAGAAGGGCAACAAGATTGGTGAGGGAGGGATCCTCTTAAGTTCTGCAAATTGCAATGTCTGGAGACTGGGCACCTGCAAGGTGATCTGATTGGGGTGTATAAGGCCTTGAATGGGTTGAGCACGCTGAATTCTGATGGAATTCTTCCTCTTGCTCAGGTTACGAACTTGAGGGAGCATAAATTCAAATTGAGGAAACTGACAGTTGTAGAATAGATGTGCGGAAATTTGCCTTTAGCCAGCGGGTGGTTAATTGCTGGCACAAACTTCCATCTGTCGTTGTGGAAGTTGATGGCTTAAGTAAATTCAAGGAGGAATTGGACAAACGTTTAGAGGAAATGGATGTGTGGTGAAATGTGTTTTTTTTTTTTTTTTGGTTGATGCTACATAAGCTTGCTTTCTTGCATCGCATGCCTCTGCTGCTATTACTACATACCCACAACAGATACAACATTTTAACCCTTTTAAATAACGATCATGAGCTGTGCAGTTTTGCAAATTTGAGAGAGAGAGAGAGAGAGAGAGAGAGAGAGAGAGAGAGAGATGAACTTTGAATCAGTGTCTAGTGTGCTGTTCTAGTCTATCCTCAGATCACTTATGAATCTAGTAGTTTTAAGTTTCTAATACAAAGAATGACATCAGAAGAATACGAGAACGGCAGTTACAGAGAAATGAAACCGAATCGTAGTGTTCGTTATAGACATTTTTCTCTTTTTTTTTTCTGTTCGTTCTTTCATGAATCATTTTCAACATTGATACATGCCTCTAGTAGCTGACCTTAATTGTTAGACGAGCGAAGCCACATAAGTAGGTCCTGGGCTTCCGTCAGAGAACGATATCACAGACCCGATCCATACAACAGGGGACGTCGATTACTTTTGCTAAATTCATAAGTTCAGTAGTGCGGAAGGGCGTAAGCATTCAAAACACTCATGTACATAATAAGTGACTTATTCACCTAATCATCAAACTGGGTGACCCTTTATCACGTGCACTGCACTTACGACTTGCTGAAGGACGCAGCTGAATCCTTCATCGTAAATATCAAATAGCACATGTCATGTAGGTTGCAAGTACTACACGAAACAAGGTTAGTCGTTATGGACATTGAGAAAGCAAATGTGACACCGCTGCTTTTCCCTCCCTCTTCAACAGTTCTCAAAGCATGTGGCGACAAAGAATGAAGTGTCTGTCAACAGTGAACTCCGATGGACATAATGTTTAGTCGTTCTTGATGGGAAACTACATTTCGCTTCTGCTCACTACATAACCTGACGATCCGCAGTATAAACACACACAGCCCGAGAGTTGAATTTGGGGTTGGGAACTTTTGCATTAAAACTGTGTTCAAGTATGCTATTCGATAGTCTGTTGGCAATTCGAGAAAGTTTGAGAAATAGGTTTTGCGACTTTCATCATATTTGCTTTTAAAGAGAGAGGGTGGAAAGAAATCTCGGATGAGGATTTGAATTATGGAACAGTAGATTTTCAAATGTCCTGTGGGGTCTCCCAGCATTAATTAGTTCAGATTACCGCGATTGAACTGTACATGACAACGTGAGTGTGCTTCTGGAGTACGTGATGCATTTTTTGGTAAAATATACTACCTCTGGCATTACTGAGAATTATTGTTGCATATTGAGACATTATTCCATTTTAATCTCTGTGTGTGTGTCTGTTCTCTTGATGCTCTTTACCTTAAAAGGTTTAAAGTAAGGTCATAATAGGAAAAGGGTATTAGCAAAGAAAAAAAATTCTTATTGGATATTTATTTAAAATTTATGGAAATTGCACGCACGTGTAGCTTGTTATGCAACTTGGAAGACTGAAATATGTGCGCCAACAGGTTTCATCGATTATTAGGTTATCACAATTTATCTCCAGCGTTGAGCAGAGTGGACAGAATTACAAGAAAGTTGTTACGAGCTATAAATTTGGTGTCAGGTAGTTAGGACAGCACATCACGTGTTGAAGAAACCGGACGCTAATACTTTCTGATCTCTGGTATGAGATGCTATTGCGCGTCACGTAGGACTGAGGGATGGAATATTAATTCATATAATCTGTACTTACGATTTCTGTAGTATACGTGAAAAGAAAATCCGCGATATCAAATTATACGGCTTAGTGGCACGCTTATTTAATGGCTCTATCTTGCGGGATTCTTTCCTTTTCGTCTATCCTTCCGGATGAGCAATGAGAAATACCGAACGGTGCAAGATCTATTATTATTTTTTAGACATGGGATCGAACAAATTATTGCAAATAAAGTAACATAGATGGAGAGACGGGGATGGGGCATTTGGTTCTTAAATCCAATGAATACACCCTTCGATCGATCTTAAACCTATATGTAACGATTTTGTTTAAGATCGTTACATATAGGAAATTTAACTATTTGTAGTTGATTTTCTAAACGTGGAATCAGCTCATATACTAGGGATCAAGTAACATACCAGAGAGGGAAGATAAGAGACATTGTTTCTTCCAATGTAGTTGCAAGTTCTTTTTTTATTATTATATGCTCTGTTTGGATTTGAACTAATCAAAAGCTGGCAATTGGACATATGTGAACTGCTCTAAAATTATCGATCTCTGAAACCAAGTTTCGAGTTATTATTCAACCCAAACTATGTATAAAGTTACATTTAAATTTATCATTCGCCATTTGTACCGTTCCCATTTCTACAACTACAGGAGGGGTTTGGCGTTCGTGAAGATTAGGATTCTTGAGGAATCCTCCAATGGCGAGATTAAGGATCCATTGGGAAAGAAAACGAAGCTTCTGATTCGCGGGATACTTTTTTATAAAACTATATTTTATTATTATATTAAAAGATTTTATATCGACTACCCGCGAATATTTTCAGGTGTACACTCAATAGAAATGTGGAAGTTCTCTTGATATTTGATGAGATTATTTTAAAATACATTTGTTTTAATGTGTATTGAAATTTATTTAGTATTATTATGTGGATTTGATTTATAAATAACTAATTGTGTTTATTATATATTTTAGCATTAACATTAGTAGAGGCATTTGATGCAAGAAAGCAAGCTTATGCAGCATCAGCCAAAAAAAAAAAAAAAAAAAAAAAAACCCACTTCCACTTCACCCCTCTGTTCGTTCAAAATACCTGTCCAGCTGAGCCTTAAACTTATTTAGGCTATCAACTTCCACGCCAAGGGATGGAAGTCTGTTCCACCAACCAACCACCCGCTGGCTAAAGGCAAATTTCCGCACGTCTATCCTACATCTGTCTTTCCTCAATTTGAATTTATGCCCTCTCAGGTGATTATTGTGAGCTAGAGGAAGAATCCCATCAGCATTGAGCATGCTCAAACCATTCAAGGCTTTATACACCTCTATCAGATCACCTCGCTGGTGCCTAGTCTCCAGACACTGTAATTTGCAAAACTTAAGCCTTTCTTCGTAAGAGCACCCCTTTGTTCCATTCACTAATCTTGTTGCCCTTCTCTGTACTCGTTCCAGCAGCTCTACATCCTTCTTGAAATGAGGCCTCCAGACCTGTATACAGTACTCAAGGTGTAGCCTGACCATTGCCTTATACAAGGGAATAATTACCTCCTTATCCCTGCTAGAAAAATTCCTGTATATCATTGACAAGACCCCCATGAACTACTCTTGCAGCAGTCTGCAATGTTCAGAAAACTTCATATCTGCCTGCACAATTACCCCCAGGTCCTTTTCATTCTCTACCACTGGCAGTGTAGTACCACAGAGTTCATACGTTACTCTGGGGTTGCTGTTTCCCATATGTAGTACTTTACATTTGTCAATGTTAAACTTCATTTGCCACCTCTCAGCCCATCTGCTCAACCTTTCCAGATCCTGTTGCAGCAGCATAGTGTCAGTAGTATCCTTGACAACCCTGCCAACCTTTGTATCGTCTGCAAACTTGGACATTAAGCTTGATATACCATCATCAATATCATTTATAAATACAGAAAACAATAATGGACCCAACACTGCGCCCTGAGGGACTCCACTAATAACATTAGTCCACGATGAGCAGTGTCCATTGATTACCACTCTCTGTCTTCTCCCCTTCAACCACCCCTTTATCCATAGCAGCAATTTGCCTCCAATGTCACACTGCTCCAATTTGTGTAGCAGTCTTCCATGTGCAACAGTATCAAAAGCCTTTCTAAGATCCAAGTATATAATATCAAAGCTATTCCCTGCATCCAGTTCTTTTGTGCCTGCATCATAGTATCCAATCAAATTGGTCAGGCAAGACTTCCCCTTAACAAAACCATACTGTGTCCGAGCTATAACTGAAGTCTTCTCTAAATGATCCTGCAGTGCTTCTTTAACCAGTGCCTCCATTAATTTTCCTGGATCTTAAATGGAATTAAACATGTTTATGGTCTTAAACATGTTTAAGCTGATTATACAGTTTAAACAAAGATGGGTAAACACAACCTACAAATAATTATTAGTATTAGCTTCTCCCCCCCCCCCCGAAGCGTGCTCTTATAAGTGTACAATGTCTGTAGAAGTGTTTTCACAGGCCGATTTGCATGTTTTGTGGGCTGAAAATCTGAGAATAATTCACCGGGGAGAGACCCTCCTCCTGAAATCGGTTAACTACAGCCTCGAATTCAGTAGACTTTAGAAGTTTTTATCCAATCATAAGGATTAATCAAACACAAAACGTCTTAACGAGTGGCAGACGGCGATGTACTCGTATCGTACCCACTACGCTGCCACGGAAGGCTTAAATTATTATTTTTTTTTTTTCTCTCTTATCCCAAAAATGTGAACAGAGAATCCTATACAAGTTTGTATTAACTGATCCATTCCTTTTTGGAGTAACTTCTTTTACAAATTACATTGAGTTTATTGCGTATGAAACGCTTTCCTGTCGAATTTACTCGCTATCCTTTTAGTAGTTGGATTGGAACAATTCATTGCGAAGGAGTCTAATCAAAATCGTAGTGCGAGAGTGCTAATTTTTAATTTCAGTAGTAAATGAAACTGAATAAAAAAATCAGTGAGTGAGTAACTACTGCGAAGTGTGCCCATGCCACTACCTTATGGCCGCTTCTTTGCTATTGAGAAATTTAGCAACGAGGTCAGAACGTAATAACTCCATAATGGATTAGTATCAAATTCGTGGTTTATATAAAAAATGCCGAATTTAATAAAGTGAACTAATGTTGCGTAAGTTCTTCAAATACAAAAAAACTCAACCAATACATGCACCCCGAAAGACTCATGTGGAACGCATAAGCAGCCTATTGTGAAGCACGCCTGCTCCTTTATGATATTAAAATATGGTCTGAGGAACATACGAGGTGTGGCTCATAATGAAACTGTTGCAATAAAATAAATAAATTCGACTGAACAAGACTTTAGAAGTTGTACAATGAAATATTTCGTACCTTACGTGTTATCCCTTCAAAATAATTGCCTTCGGCTTGTACACACTATTCCATACGTTTCTTCCAAGCACAGAAAGAATGTTTCAGTCCACTGAAGACTTTTTTTTTTTTTTTTTAACGTCTTCAGTGGACTGAAAATGGGTTCCCTTAAGTATACTTTTCATTTTAGGGAAAAGTCACAAGAGGCTAGGTCTGATGAGTAAGGGGCATGTTCACACACTGGGATTTGGTTTTTGTCCAGAAACTGGTGAACAGAGAGCGCGTTGTGTGTTGGAGCATCCAACCATCCTGCCACAATTCAGGTCTTTTCCTTCAATTTTTTTTCCCTGCAGCGTTGTTAGAACTTGTATAGAATGTCTGATTTGGCTGGACTTATTCAGCCATGATAACTCTTAATATCGCAGAATACAAGCATGGTTTTCATTTTCGATTTTGACATGTCTGCTTTTTTTTGGTGAGGGGTATTTTGTTTCATTGCAATGATTATCTTTTATTTTCTGTGTCGTACTGAAACAGCTAACTTTCATCGCAAGTAATTACAGTACTCAGACTTGACATTTTTTTATCTAAACAGCTTTACAAACCTGTCTTCTCATTCTGTGATCCTCATTCAAAACTTTCAGCGCCATCTTGGTACACTTTTTTTTTTCTCCCCCCTCATGTCTAAATTTTCAGTTAAAATTGTCCACATTGAGTTCTGATGCAACCATTCTAATACTTAAACGACGATCAGGTCTAATTAATATCCTTACTCCGTCCACATGTTCGTCAATTTTCATGGATACCGGACGGCCTGATCATACATCGTCTTACGCATTCATAAAAAGCTTTTTATGCCATTCAAACGAACTGTCGATATAGCATCTTCCCCATAAACTTGACGTAACAACTCGTAACTTTCAGGTGGAGTTTTTTTTAGTTTAATTAAAATTTTAGGTTTATTCAATGTTTTTGTTTTTTTTGGTGAGAAACAAATAATGAGAATCTGGCTCGCTGTGAAACGAATGAATCTGTTGGAACGCAAGTTGGCAGACAACTAGGGGAAAGGTTCAAGATCAACTGCTGTGACTGTTGTTTCACAGATGGCGCTTTGTGTATAGTGGCTGCGCGCATATTCTCGTTATTTAATACCTACACCTTGTATCTACAGAAACCGGTTGATTAGAATTTGGAGTCCTGAAATGGGCTAATCGGTGGTCCGCCCTTTAATAACAGCCCTGTGCTCCAGTACATTTGCAGAGAAGAAAAGTCCATGGAATACATAAATTATCAGGTGATACAGAAGCCCATTATAGATGTAAATTAATCTTTTTAATCAAGTCACAAAGGCAGATCATGAGAAGTCTCAGGCAAAGACTTCTATGTTTATAATAACAGTAGAAGGAAGGAGTTAACTCACATTGTGCCACTTGATATGCATGGGTTAACTGTTGATGATCCTTCTCAGGTTGCGGAAAAATTGAATCTGTATTCACGCATGAGGAATTCTTTAAGGGGGGAATGCCAGACGTTTATCAAATTCTAACGAGGAGCTAAATGACCTTGTGATAACTGAAAGGAAAGTGGAGGAGAAATTGAAGATTGACTAAAAGGCACCTGGGATGGATGGAATCTATCCAATGATATTAGGAGAGGCAGCAAAGGAGATAAGCAAACCATTATCTCATAATTATGAGAGCATCCTTGGATGCAAGGGAGGTTTCTATGGGTTGGAGGTTTGCGAATGTATGCCAGTTATACAGTAAGGCGAAAATTCGACGTTAGTAATTACAAACCTGTTATTTAACCTCTAGTCCAGGGAAAATAATGGAATCACTGAAGCATTTAATTATAAAAATTTAAAAGCATGGATTTGTCAAGGGGCGGCCTTGTTTAACCAATCTGATAAGTTAGTATGATGCAATGACCAAGGAACTGGATGCAAAAAATAATTTTGACATCATATACTTGGATTTCAGGAAGGCTTGATACTGTTGCACGTAAGACTTCTGTACAAACTGGAGCAATGTGGCATTAAGGGAAGTTCACTGCTATGAACAAAGGGATGGTTAAATGGAAGAAGACTGCCATTATCAATGGGCACTGCTCTTCGTGGACTAATGTTATTAGTGGAGTTCCCAGGCTTCAGTACTGGGCCCATTTGTTGTTTTCAATATTTATCAATGATATTGATGAAGGTATATCAGGCTTAATGTCTAAGCTTGCAGATGATACAAAGATTGCCAGGGTAGTTAACGATGGTCATCAGGGTGAGCTACTGCAACAAGTTCTAGGAAAATTGAGTCAATGGGATAAGAAATGGTAGTTGAAGTTTAACCCTGACAAATGCGAGGTACTGCATATGGGTAGAACAACCCTAGAATTACTTATCAACTGTGAGGTATTACGCTCAGGGTAGTGGAGAATAAAAAAGGCCTGGAGATAGTGCAGTCAGACAATTCTCTGAGCGGTGTAGACATGCTGCCAGGACACTTCACGGGGTCTTGCCAATGATATTTCAGAAACGTTGCTAGCAGGGAAAAGGAGGTGATTATCCCTTTTGAATAAGGCCGTGGTTCGGCCGCATCTTTGGTACTGTATACAGTCAGGAGGCCTCACTTTAGAAAGGATGTAAATCTGCTTGAATGGGTGTAGAGAAGGGCAACAGGAATGGAACAAAAGGGTGATTTTACTTGGAATTGCTGCAAATGCTGCGTCTGGTCTAGGCACCTGCGGGGAGATCTGGTTTTAGGTGTTTAAAGTCTTGAATGGATTGAGTAAGCTGAATGATAATGAAATTTTTTCCACTTGCCGAGACTACACACATGGGGGGGGGGAGCATAAATTCAAGTTTAAGGATGATTGCAGGAAAGACGTGCAGAAGTTTGTCTTCAGCCAGTGGTTGTTGGAACAGGCTTCCTTGTGTTATTGCCGCCTCCGTAGCCAGGTAGGAAGGAGCAGCAGTGCGTAGCACACGCTTCTCGATTAGACCGGGGTTCGAGCCCGTCACCACCAAATACGGAGGATGCGGAAAGGTCAGGGAATGACCACCCCATATTCCCGGAGCAATATGGCCTTAGTTGTTAATGCTCCTAAAAGATAATAATAACAACAACAGCCCAATTCTTGTAAGGTGTCGATGGGTGAACTATGTAGGTTTTTTATTTTATTTATTTATTTATTTTTCGGCTGATGTTATATTAGCTTGCTGCTGGCATCATTCCTTTGCTCCTTATTTAATACTTTATAGTAGTCTTCTGCTATTTGGGTTATACCTTCTCTACTATTTGGGTTATACCTTCTCTACTATTTATCAGTATACCGTTACTATTCTTCAGCTTCAGTATCATTTGTCTTTCTGTATTACTGCTCATGACTGATGATTTAAGTCCTTTTGTTAGAATATTCCAAAATGATATTCATGTTTCTCATTTAGCATCTTAGCGTAAGACAAAGAACTCACTTGGATTGGAGATGAAGAAATATTTTGGAGTCATGTGCTCGTGTTGGGTGAATCCTGGTTCTTCCATAAACTGATTATCGGCAGGTCTGGATCTGAATGTGATTATAACCATTTTTCTTTCACAAGGCATGGAAAAGGACTAAGTTCGATTCTCGTCAGGAACTTTCTGTAAACTTGTTTTTCACATTGGTTGATATAATCAGACACAAATGTCTAAAAGTTTTCAAGGTTGTATTTAAAATTTCCATATTGAAAATGAGAAACCATAGAGCAAATAGACATTTCGGCCTGAAAGAGCTCAGATAAACAGTTTCTTTATATACAATTTTGCACATAATAAGAGTCAGGAATAAGTTGCTTCAGATGAAGTAAACTATTTGACTCCATTTCACCATCTGTCTAATGCTTCAGGAAGAAAGCTAACTACTTTTCAAATTGCATCAGAATCGCCTACCGTGTGACGCAGCGAACGTGGAGTTATGTCAGAACAACATTTTTTCGAAAGGAAAATGAAAGCGATATTTCTTTAGCTTTTCCTGTTTCATGCGAAAACGAGGCAAGTATTTCAGCCCGATTTCGCGAAGATGTTCCAAACGAATGAACAAATTACTCAAAGATATATTCACGTGGGATAAGTCTCTGTTCGCATAATTTCCAGTCGCTTCTGTGCGAATAATATTGGCAGCAGTATCTCTCACAATCGGGTAGCAAAGCGGATTAAACGATTCTTCCACGTTTTCCTTAACCATCACCGTCAAGGTAATAATCACATTCCCCAAAGAAATAGGTCAGAACGATTTTATGTTGGACAGCTTCTCTTTCTCTCCGACCCCATCTTATCTGTATGCCTCTGAAATAGAATTTTAATGCATTATATAAATAGACAATCTTTACTTTCTTAACGCTGTGTCAATGTTCGAAACTGTATTAAATCAGTGCAGATACTTAAAGGGGACTTTGAAGTAGTAGTGCCACGAAACAGACAGTGAAACTTCCCCCTGCTATCTGAAGAAGAGGAATGATGTACACGATACATGTCTCATCGAGTTCTGATGTGGCATAGCAGTCAAATACAAGAAAACACCAATATACGCTTTTGATTTGACAGAGTATCTCGCCCACTTGATTGCTAAATACGGTGCTGTTTTGTTTTCTCTATATCTTGTAAACTTCCGACCCTATTTGGCTGCGATCCTGGAGTATAAACAGAATTTATTTATTAGCGTTCTCTTAAACACCAGTGAAAGGATTCAATACAAACTTGTTTATCTTTCCCATCTCCTTTTAATTTTTAATATTGAGTACGCAGATCAACCCGAGAATACACATTTGAACAGACAATTTCCGATTATTATTTTAAGGGCATCATAATTTGTCGCTGGTATCGTTTAATACATTTTGTTTGTAGACGTGTTGTTTAGATATTTATTTGACCACATACACTACAGTGATGGTCACTAAGCGCACATATAAACAATTGCAACCAACATCAGTTGTAGTTAAACTAACAGGAACAATTAAATTAACATTCTAAATAAAATAAAAGTGAATTTTTTTTCGGGCTGAAAAACTGTAATATGATCAGCTAAATGAAGTTTCGATCAAAGAGGATTTTAGCCTACAGAAATCTGGTTCGATTACTGGAATCGAACGAGATTCCTGTCGTTGAATGGAGGAATTCTCCAGCCTCCTAAACTTCCATGTATGAAAATGGCAATAGGACTGAGGGCAAAAGTTGAGTTTAGTGGCTACGTTTCAGAATGGATTAGAATTGGGAGTTCGGTTTCAGGACCGCTACTGTTTCGGGTTTTCTTAAATTATATCGAAGTGGGGATAGTGTGATGTGAAATTTTCAAATGTGTCAATATGGGGAGTGCTTAATGAGCAGGTGCCAAACAGCGCTCCTTCAGAAGATTTCGATGGGCATAAAGGGTGGTCAGATGAGTAGCAGCCATATTTTAATGCTCCTACTTATATAAAGCTTATCGCTTGAGAAATAACAACCACTAAATAATTTCTACACTTGGGAGGGGTTAATTAAAAACATTAAAAGAAAGGAATCTTCATCAATACATGCATAGATTAAGTTTACTGTAGACAGGCAACAAGAAGGGTGCATATTGTCCTATCAATGATTTATTGAACATGTGCATGTAGAGATGAAATATATAATTCAGCTGTATAAGGAAAATATGAAAACGCTTGGAATGTTTCTAGAAATAGAGATCATGCCTAAAAATAAGAAGTCCAACTCCTTGGAAAGATTTAAAGACGGATAAAAACTTTGACTTGCAAAAGGTAACGCATATGACCAAAGTCTTTTGAATTACGAATTAACAGAGCTTTGTAGCTAATTTAATTTCAATAAAAATTAACAACAAATACTTTATTAAATGAAGATGGTAAGATAGTTGTTATGAAATTGCATATATAAATACTCAGTGTATAGTGAGTTAGTTGTTTTAGTTCGGCCCTTTTATCTTCAAGATAGTTTTAGATTTTCTCTGAAGATTTTGTAATATTATTCTTGTCTAGGTAATTATGTAAAATATTTATATGTAGTGAACTTGCAGATTCGTATCAAGATTATAAAGCGATATGTACGCCATCTTGGCCTGCAGGCTGCCTATGTAGTGAACCTTTTTCTTAGGAAATAACGGATTCTTTCAAATTCGGCGTTATTGTTTGATTTTAAGGACCGTGGTGTCCTAGACAGTATTTCACGAATATCTTATTGCTGTATTAAGTGTAAGTCGAGGGACCGATTTACACGTTGTGCGGACTGAAAAACTGGGAATAGTTCGCGGAGGGAACCCTATTCCTTTCGCTTGACAGTAGGATTTTTTTTCTCAGCAGAAAGGAAGTGAAGAACTTCATCTACAGGACTCTCTGGGGTTGCGCTCCTTGACAACTGTAGGGATAAAATTAGTAATTACAATACATGTATTTAACCAGTTATTGCAAAATATGTTTATGCAAGAGAGGCTAACTAGTTTCGACGGTTAGTAAAGTTTTGACCTGAATGTCGCGGGAACTTTTAGTGAATTTTCGTAAAAATTGCTGCAACTAAAAAATAAAGTAGAGTAGTGTCACGAATGACGCAATTCTGATATCGAGATTTGTTTTCTGTTCATGTGAGGCGTTGTGAACATATGTTTGGGTAGCTCCAACAAATGAATAACATATTGGTTAGTTGGAGGCGACTTGATCAATTGCATCGGATTTAAGGAGCTCTCCTCCCCCCCCCCCCTATAATGGACGTACTCTTACTGCTTGCTTATCTGTAGTGTAACATCGAGAAACCTCCTAGGAGGTTGCCTCACAACACCAATGCCATTGTGAAAGGACTTGTCTTTTCTATCGCATTTCCTTGGTTTGTAAAAAATAAATGCAATCTATCATAATATAATTTACAAGACAGTAGTTAGTGTAGAATGCGCTTATGATGTATTGCTTATTTGTAGGAGAAATGAACTGAACTTTTTTATTGTGAATTGGTCATATCGAAGAATATATTGAATAAACGGAGAGTATCCCAAGTTGTGTGATACATCAACTGAAGGCCATTTTCCTACAGTCGGATATTATTGGTAGGAGACGTATGTATTATTTATTGAACACGAAAATTTTTTCGTGTTTAATCTTAGCTCTAAAGATTTAAGCACTTTATAACGGCTTAATTCACTCATCTGGATTAATGTACTTAAGGTGGATTCCTTCAGACTTTAAAAGGCTTATAGCAGTTGCCGAAATTATTTCCTCCATAGCGTTCTTGTACAGTATACACTGCTTTTCCTATTGCCTCACTGTACATTTTCTTTCTCCTCCAATTATCTTCTGAAGGAGGTTTAAATAGAAGAGCAAACGGTTTGAGGAAAATGCTTTGCTTGCTTTTTGGGCAATACATGTTTTTCATGCATCTTTTGACTAGTTTATACAATCGAGACGACTTTGTGACGCCTACCTTGAGCATAAATTGTAATCGATGTGAATACGCAATAGCACGTTAATGATTTGTTAGTCTGAGGCCTAAAAGAAAAATTGGCCACATGATATCGATAGACGTAAACTACTTCTTCTTTTTAAAAGAAATTTTACAGAAACACTAAAATTCGACAGTTTATAATCCAGAATTCATTAAAATCCGGCACATTTTTACAAAAAAAAAAAAAAAAAATTTTACAATTGGAAATAATAATAAAGCAATTTCGGCACACATTCGCATTCTTTTAAGAATCCATGCAAAAAAAGGTGGTCATTTGGTAAACTCCATAACTTAGTGCGAACTAGTTCTTGCAAATTACAGCTGGTTCGCATGAACTGGTTTAACTTCACTTTAGAACAGCTGAGAGAAGAGATGGGAAATGGACAGTGTTGTAAATGTTATTCGCTCTTCCAAAAACGGCAACTTTCTGACCAACACAAACAACCAATAGATTTAATTCCACACAGCCCAGGAGAGCCATCTGGAGTTTCCTTCCAAGGTTTGTCGCCATTATAATAGTATTGAGGAGAGATTCTACAGGCGGTCGAGAGTCTTTCAGTAGTTCTCCTACCCCTTTCACTTCGTATACATTTCACCTTCATAATTTTGTGAAGGTGAAATGTATACGAAGGTGTATCAACAGTTTCTTACAGTCGTAGATCGTAACACGAATTACGACGAGGAGTTAGTGTGACTTTAGAATGATCTCGAACCACCTGAAGAATTTCTCCTGATTAGTCATCACTAGCACTACCTTATAGTCAGCGTTAAAAAAAAAAAAGCTCAGTTGTTCTAGTACTTAATATTTATTGAAATGTGCTCTAACTCGACCATTAAGTATAAATTTCTAAAATCCGACACCTCTTAATCCCTAAGGATGCCGGGTTCTAAAGAGCTTGACATCCATCCACTTATGTGGACACTTTCAACACAAATGTGAATCTCCTATCCTCGAATTTCACAGGATAAATTCGAGAATGCAAGTCGGTATTTAAAAATGTTTCTCACGAAGGAGGTATTTCAAAAGGAGGTTTCTAGCAAACACTTGTCAAGGCATTATTTTCGTTTGTTGAGGAGTTTTTGTAAACCAGTAGGTTTGTTTCAAAGATAATGCGCACAATTTTGATAATGTTTCTAAAACAACAAAAACATTGATTGTATTTCGATTTTATTGGCGGAAAAGCGACAAAAACATTGGCATGTTGACGTCACTGATGCAGTCACATTTACAGAATGCCGTAACGTATGCACTGGAATTCCAATTGATAAGCTTATTTTTATAAATAAAAGCCAAAGCGTTCCGGTTGAGGTATTGAGGGTCTAACGGCTTCTGGGATTTCTTCCATCTCCGCGAATGTTCTATGTATCGGTGATAGTATCCTGTCAGAGCCAGAGATTTAGAAGTGTGTGGGTAAAAGTGTAAAGTGTAAAGTGTATTTAGGGTCATACGGCACCAGGGGTTTCCCCCATCTCCGCGTTGTTTACATTGTGATGGGTGTGCCAGTTTGCTGGAAATGCCAGAGATTTAAAAGTGTATGGATATTGTTCATATGTAGTGTCGTGTACCGTTGTTCATCTGGTCATTTAGCCGCTGGACCCCTACTGAGGCCCAAACGTTGCCCCACTTTCGCCCCGTGGAGGCAGACCAGGTACACCAGTATTATAATTAATATACTCTGGCAGGTCCTGCCACCTAATTTCCTGAGATTTCAGTGGCTAGGACCTTAAAAAAAAAAAAAAAAAAATTCGCACGTTGTATGTTGATCACATACATGTTTCCCGGTTTGAGTGTGTGGGTCATGAGTAGCGTTATGTTGTGCCCATTGTTTATCCGACTTATTGGCCGCCAGGCCCCTAATGGGACCCGACGTTGCCCACACCTCGCCACGTGGAGGCTAGCCGGGTGTTACCAGTGAGTAAATTGTACTCTGGTAGGTCCTGCCACTTACGTTCCTGGAATTTTAGTGGCTAGGACCTAAAATAAAATTTGAACGAGCGCGGTTGAGTTGAGTTCAGTTCAGTTATATTAAAGCGCTAATATGGGGGTTTGACGCTAAAGGCCTGTTTCTGAAGTGCCTGAAAAGGTCGGGCGAATTTTTTTTTTTTTTTCTGTATTTTAAATTTGGACGTGTAGGGCTATGCGCTGTGTAAGAGAAAGTGCTGAGAGGGGAGAGTGAAGGCTGGGGGTGAAATAGGAAGAAGAGGGTCGATAAGGTAGGTGACCCCTATTATTCAGTGAAGCATGCCCCATCGGAGGGAAGGAATGGTGTGACAGGGGAGAGAGAAGACGACAGCGAGCCGTCGCTCCCTCCCTGCCGGGTGTGGGAGAAAAAGGGTTGCACTGCACAAGAGTGCAGAGCTAATATGGCTCCGTCAAGGTGGCAACTTGGAGTTTCTATGCAGTATGAGATCTTAGTCTGTCTTCTCTATCATCAGTAGTCTTTAGCATTCGGGTTTGTCCTCCCCAGCTATGAACACTGGCCAGGTCCGTTATCAGATGGTGGTTCTCTTCATCACGGGAAGATCCGCATCTGTCTCCATTGGGTTATTCTTGCGTTCGCTAGCTATTAGAGATCATTAGTAGCGAGCAGGTTCCCGAGGGAGGTTCCCCCCGATTCCTCTCTACGCATGTTCTGTGTCTTTTTTTTTTTTTTATCTGTTTCTTCTATTGATAGCTATCAGTGTTTTACGCCTAGCAAATAGTTTTTGGGCATATTCCTTTAGCGCCCTGTATTCCTCTAGTGAGTCCAGTAGACGTAATTCCAGGTTCATGGGGAGGTAGTGTACCGCGATGATCAGTCTGCACCTAAGGTCCTCATAATGTGTGCAGAGGACTGAACAGACTGCGTGCGCATGCCAGTACTTGTCGAGCTAGTATTGCGTGAAGAGGTGGGTTTTTTTTAGCCACGTATCACTAAAGATTTCCAGGAAAAGTGTTCCCAAATATCAAAGTAGTCGGTGACGATTACAAGGTCGAGGGCATTTGTAATTAATCATGGCGCCGAATGTCAGAACCTCACTGTTAGGCGCATCTCTTTTGGTAGGGGGATGGCATTAATGCCCACAGAATTAAGACTGATTGGACCGTACGAATTCAACAACAGAACTACACCTTTATTTTTACGGACAACGTTGCTACATTGTTGGGGAATACAGTATTCGAGTATCCGTTCTACAAATATCAAATCTTCGAGTGGTGAAGTTTAGTTTTTTTTTTTTTTCTTTAGAAATTATTAAAAGAGCAAGTGATTCTGAACTGTCAGCTTTGTATTTGGCTGTATTCACTTTAATATACACTTAGGACGGTTAGCAATGTTGAGGAACGACTTGGACATTCTTCTTATTGAATCGGGAAGTGCTGTTAAAACATATTTGTTGTGACGTACCATCACTAATAGCCTGTTAATAAGGATGTAGCGTCCTTAATCATCTCATAGTTTTATCTGAATATATTACTGGATCGAAAATATATGAAGCAGCGTTTCGTTTTGTGGAAAAATCGTATCGGGCTTACTCCTCGGATTTGGATTACTTTTGCACTTCTCCTGGAGAACTGCACTAAACTTTGGTTTCCCGAACCACTTAATTACCCTTTGACTCATCTCGCCGAATACGACATCCAAGTAATCTTCATTTCAGAGAAAGCATTGAGAATTATCCCTTTTTATTTGCTTATTTTTTTTTCTGTAGTCTGACGTTTCGTAGTCTGAAGAAAGTTCTGAAAGGCAAGCTTTTCGCGTCCAATACCACGATGCTCGGAGAGCCGCAACTGAAGCACTTCGCAGTCGTTTGAAAAATGGCTTGCAAGAAGCATTTAATGCGTGGGTATAACGGTGGCGAAGGTTTGTAAAGTTCAAGGAAGAGTACTTCGAGAAGGAAAAAAAATACAGAAGATTCAGATGATAACAATTAAGATTAGATCTTGCACCAGTCCGCAAATTGAATGATCACCCCTCGCAAAACCAGTTTTTTTTATTTCAAAAATTGTAGGATAAGGAAAGTGCACTGGCATTTTTACAACAGAATGATAATTACAAAATATAGGGCTTTGTCAGTGCAACAATTTATCTAGGAAAAAGAATAGCCTTGCTTTAATAGCATTTCTTTTGAAGTGATCTATTTATCTGGAAGACTTTGATAATTTCTCGGCTGATTGCCCAGACTACCCGTGGGTTTTTCTGTAGCTGCCCTTGACATCGATGTATCGATCTGTTTGCTCACTTCCCAAAGGTCTTTCAAACTCTAATATGATATCGTTAAAGTTATCTTGTAAGTTAAGTTATGAAGTCAACTGAACTTCGGCAATACTTTGAAAGGAATTAAGGAAATACTTCCTTAATTGAAGTAACATTGATGATACATTTTTAAAAGTATTGCAAATATTTTGCAATACTCTTCCGATTGCGCTATGCTTTATACCTACCTGTTTTAGCGTGGCCCTACTTACGGTTGAATAAAGTAATCGGGTCTCTGCCTTCTTGCTTTGCAAAGAGATGGACGTTTTTCACGCCTGGATAAAGGTGGATATTTGTTAAGAAAGCGTGCGTCCCACTTTAAAACTGAATTCCAGTCGGAACTGGTTGATCACTGTTCGAAAACCTACATGCATTGAGATAGAGAATAAAGGCGCTTCATTTTTAATGAGAAACCACGTTGGATTAAGTGGTGAAAATGTAGAAGCATAAACCTTTATAAATTGGTTCCTGGAATAATATTCAAGGTAATATGCTTTAGATTTAAGCACGGAATCGCAATTAAATCTTCGTAGGGAACTTTACTGCTCTCGACAAGGTACGTTAGGGTAACTTACCGGGCGGCGTTTCGAAATACCCAGAATGAAAAGCATTGCAATAAAGAAGGAAATAATTATAGATGATGGTTGTTATCCATTATTATTCAATAGGTAAATCTTTTGCTGTATAATACTATCATTTACTGCGCAATTCTAGACTTTCCTTGAATGTTCAGGATATGTATTTAAGTATATTCAATAGCTGTTTTGCTTCGGCTCTAGCAGGTTCCTGTACAAGGACAGTACTGTTTAAGCAAGAAAGGTCGTATAACAAGGCAGAAAATTAGTTCCCTCATGAATTATTTATCTGCAGAATAAAAGTTCTCAAAATTCTTTGAAATTCTAAGTACTATACACATGTAGCAAACTCGAGAGGCATAAATTCTTATTTTATGAAAATGAATTAATACATATAAATTTTTAAACTTTTTCTTCGAGGTAAGCGTTTGCACAGCGTTTTTCTCCCCCGATTATAGAGTTATTTGAAACAATTCCAGGATGAAATAATTGATTTTTTATCACGACAAATATCTTTATTGCAATCGATGAAAATCAACGAAATTTTATACGTATGCCGGATGCAATGCCCATAACAGTAACGATGCTAGGGATTGTAGCTGCTTGCAAATTTACTGTATCGCCATATTTATGGTGAAAACAACTTAAAAATGCTATTCCATTTTTGTTTAGGTACTATTTAACCAATAGTACCTGAACAAAAGATGTATTGTCACCCAGCAGCATCTAATCCGTTTTTCGGGAATTTTCTTCTGATAAATGAGGAAACTTCTCTTAAATGAGTTAACATTTCAGGCTGTGTTAACTCATTTAAGAGAATCCGCGTCATAATCTTGCTATAAAGGTGTGTTTAATAGCGTATAAAATGTGACATGGATACGCTGTCATTTTGCCGTTACCACGCTCGAAAAGTAGAATATGACAAGTCACTTTCGTCACCCGAATGTACTGTATGGTGTGACTTCAACATGCAAGTCAGAACTTGCACACAGAGAGAAACATATCGAGAATGACAAATTTCTTTCATCTCATGAGATTTTCGGACCTCGATGAAATAAGTTATTTCATCGTTAAAATCATTACATTCATTCAGTATCCTGTGCCCTGCTCTGTCTGATTGCAAAGCGGTATGCATTCAAATATTTAAATGAGCGTCGTTTTATTATTTGTTAATTTTGTTTGTTTTCTACTTCAGTGTTGGACGCTTTTGGAAAACCCCCAGCTGGTATGTTAAGAGGGACTGTGACGTCATTTGGAGCTTTCGATGAGTGCGTGAACATTGTAGCGAAGCCAGAAAATGGACCTTCAGATAGGGAATTCTTCCGTGGGAAATACTGCACCATCGAAATTCGCCCACCGCTTCCCCCTAAGCCCCAGCAGTACACTATATACGAGCCTCTGAGTGTCCTCGCCAACTTCTCCAAGAGCGGAGATAACGTAAGTACGCTACTGTCTTGAAAATAATAGAAATATTATGCAAATTACAGAGCCAAAACCCAACTTTGTGAATATGGTTTTCAAAATACAAAACTCGTGGCCAGGCACAATAGGAAGGTTAGTCTGTATGTTAACTCTTACGTTATTGCTTTACAAAATTTGAATCTGGTATTTGGTAAGAGTTAGATGAGCCGATAGCTTCTGCATGCGACTACGTCATTTTGTGGATGGATGCTCAGGGGAAAAAGGTGTCTGAAGGGTCTTCTGTTTGGACTCAAGATTTTCGTTATCCATTCTCATTGTTTACAATAACCAAAATAATATTTTAGTCGCGTCTCCGAGTTTCCTATGCACGTAATGTCCTGGTGTTTTTTTTGTTACCTAGAAACCATAACACTACAAGGTTAAATTCCTGCATTCAGCATTCTTTTCTTCGAAGTTGTTAGATGCCTGTATCTGGTTAATGATATGTAGCCTTCAACGTTTAGCCTTTTTTTTAGAGAGAACTTAAATGTATATGCTGGATTGCTTTACTGCCTCAAGTTTTTAATGTGAAGTGGCATTGAAATCTTGTCTGACTAGACTAGAACATTTATTACATTGTTGGTGCTTCACGTACTATTTTATTTTTTTCTATATTTCCTGTATATTTGAAACATGTCCTGTATTTCTCACAATTTCCAAATTTTGATACTAATCTGTGCAATATAATATTAATTTATTAAAATGACATAATAATATGAAGGATTGAACTTCATGAGCTGCATCCCTTCTTGGAGCTTGCATTCTTTAGTAAGTCGACATTCCTACCATATATCCTTTAATTGCAGACGAAGTGCACAAGGGGGTTGAACCTCCTACTTGTTATTTCATCTACCAATTGGGAAGCAGTTTACTCCTCTATCGTGCACTTGTCCGATCTAAATTAGATTATGGATCCTAAGTGTATGCATCTGCTAGAAACAACGTACTCCGATAGCTAGACCCAGTTCATCATCAAGCCATCTGCATTGTTACTGCAGAATTTAGAACATTCAGTGTCCAGAGTTTATAGGTGGAAGCAACTGAACCACCTCCTGTCGTTTCGACGAAAGCAATTGTCGTTAAAATATACTTTTAAACTGAAATTCCTGCCAGATCACCCTACGCGGATATCCGTTTTAGAGTCACGATGGAAAAATCGTCCTGTAACACCGTCAGACTTCCAACCGTGCGTTAAATATACTTGTCCGAGAGCTGCTAGGAGAGCTAGACATTACGGTAGATGGTGTTTCCCTGTCACCAAGACAACCACTTTCACTGTGGCATGATCACTTTCTACCCATTCAACTCCTTCATTAATGACAGGGAAAAGGTCAGCAATTCATCATATATCTACCTGCAACTCTATACTGCCCATCGATCTGCTTGCTTTAATTTCCTGGCTGTCTTCACTGATGGCTCGAAATCAGAAATATCTGTGGGATCCACTGCAGTCTTCCCAGAGTTCTTTGCTATAGAGCTAGCCTTGAACTTCATTAAAACTAATAATTATCAAAAGTGCATTACAGGCTTTATCAGTGTTGAGATATAATCCCATCCAAGCTTGTCCAGGGTTCAGTGGTTGTACTGTATTCTCTTTATGAATCTACGTTCTATATCCGCTTTTGCTTAATCTGATACAAACAAGTTGTATCAGATTAAGCCTGTGATCCAAACATGTCGGTCCAGTCTGCGCAGGAACTGTAGAGGTCATTCTTCCTTTCCTCCGCATAGGACATAATCGTCTTACGCATTCTTTTCTGCTTAGGTCGGATGACTTTCCTGTGAGTGAGGACTGCTATTTTAACCATTAGACATTTTATCTGAATATCCACATCTTAGAAATCAACGACATGCATCTTTAATGGCTTTTAGCCATCTGACTGAGCCCTACACACTGACAATGTGTCGGCTATTTTTAACTATTTAAAATAATTAACTTGCTTAGTTCTATTTAAAATGTACTCTTGTTATATATACTTTTAATACTTATTTATATATCGTTTATACCATTTCTGATGATTCTATTCATATATAGCTCACAAATTCCTTACGTAGTGACAAAGTTTCGTGGGTTACCATAATTTTTTATCGCCTTTTGGTAACTGTTTTTATTCATTTACCGTTGTTGATGCATTATAGTCCATGTTGCTGCCGCGTCAATAAAATCCAAATCAAACCCAGAGGCATGGTACAAATGTTGGCCGGGTTGTTAATGACAGTGTGCTACTGCAACAGGATCTAGAAAAGTTGGGCTGAGAAGTGGCAATTGAAGTTTAACATTAATAAATACAAAGTACTGCATATGGCTAAAAGTAACCCCAGAGAAACGTACCAACTGTGTGGTACTACAATTAAGGTGGTAGAGAATGAAAAAGACCTGGGAGTAATTGTGCAGTCAGAGAAGTCATGGGGCATTGTCAATGATATACAGGAATTTTGCTAGTAGAGAAAAGGAGGCGATTATCCCTTTGTATAAGGTAATGGTCAGGCCACGCCTTGAGTATTGCGTACAGGTTTGGAGGCCTCATTTTAGGAAGGATGTAGAGTTGCTTGAGCGTGTACAGAGAAAGGCAATAAGATTGGTGAGGGGAATGAAGGGATCCTCTTACCAAGAGAGGCAAGTTCTGCAAATTGCAGTGGCTGGAGACTAGGCATCTGTGAGGTGATCTGATTGAGGTGTATAAGGCCTTGAAAGGGTTGAACAGGCACAATCCTGATGGGATTCTTTCTCTTGCTCAGATTATGAACCTGAGGGAGTGGAAATTGGTTTTTCCGCGCTGCGGGATGCAGCCAGAATTAAAAGATAGTACACTCGTATATATAAGGTTCATTTGAATTTTAAACCTTGTTACACATTCAAATGACCATCATATAAAAGTAGCAGGTCTCATGTTATAGGGATTGCAAAAGGCATCCGACTATCATGTGTGACGTTGTTCAGTTAGAGTGGAGAGAATCCTATAGGCGAGTCAGCCACTGTTATTTCGAGTCCATCCATTCTCAGCAACAAACTGTCTACGAAACCCTTCTCATGTAAGTGGTCGGAACCACGAATCATGAGTGAAAAGTATACGAAATGGGAGAGAAGAGGGCAGCTAATGACTGGCCACCAATAGAATTTCTCTCAGCTATAACTTAAGTGAGATGCCCATGACTTGCTTTGGTTACTCATAAATATTTTAAAATTCTTGGTGTGTGTGTACTGGAAAATTTAATGCTACCCCTAAAATATTATGCTTTACCTGCATTGAACCAATTTGGTGATCAGACTTAGCAACTTAGGCTGATCGCTGTTACAAAGAAACCAACCAAATACATTTATAATTTATGCGCTTATTTAAGTTTTTGTTTAACGTTACATGGAAGTCGCAAAAAGACAAATCGTGTGCTTCTTTTCAAATACCTGACTGTATATATAAAAAAAAAAAACAGGGGAAACAAAGTAATATTCAGCGAACATGTATTATGGAACATCAACAAATTTCTAGTGTCATTAGTTGATCATTATGAAGTAATAAACATTTCTGAATCTCCTTCCTTGTTCGATTGTTATTCACGTTACGTTAGTTTGTTATTTTATTTTCTCATTGGTTTTCCTAATTCATGTTCTTCGGATAGTATCATTAAAATGAAGTTATGATCGCTGATAGATAGCGTTAGAGTAGTTTGAGAAAGACGCAGAGCATGGAGGTACCATCTCAACAACTTAGTCACTACCGAGAGTAGAAACGTGTTTTAATTAACGGCTTCTGAACGCTGTTTTTGAAGTTCCAACAGCATATTCATAAACTTCAACATTTCCAACAGTTTAATAGGACCTCTGTGTCTCAAAAAGGCAAAGGAACTCATTGGAAGAAAAGAGACTTATGTTTATCTTTATAGCTTTCTTTCTTTTCTTGACGTCAGACTAGGCTGTGTATTTTGTATCCCAGAAAGGGCTAAACTTGCCCGAGGATTGTTGATTTTTAACCTTTTTATATTGTAAAAATTAAAATGACACTAGTGTCCTTTCTTAACAGGAAAAATCAGCAACTTATAGTTTAAAATAGTTAGGGACAGTTTTATTACAGCTGTTGTTTTGACAGCGGATGAGTTCTCATTTATGGTGTTATAGTAAACACAAACCAGAATGTCTAAAAAATAACTTGGGTTTGAGAATAACACATGGAGGAAAATGATTATAATCACAGTAATATGAAATTACAAATTTATTTTTATTATTTTATAAATAAATATAACAAATTTTATTTAAACGTATTTTGCTTGTTTTATTTATGGAATGATAAAGATTTAGTTAATATGAAAAGATTGTTACTTTGTGTACTGAACGACTAGTATTTTATTTTTTTCACTAGCTGGAAACTTAGCAGAACTAAATAAAAGGCGAGTGACAGTGTACAATTCGTAGATTATATTATAGAATGTTTATTTGAGACTCGCATACACGTGAACACAATTGCTTTTATACCCAGTCCTGACATGTATGGTTTATTTTTGAGAAATCCCGGGGTGTCCAGATACTTTGCAGTTGTAACGTTTTCGTTGTTGATGTTTTACTTGTTGCACTGAGGATAAAAAATCTTTAAGCCAGTAAAAGGTAAAGCTGGAAATCCGACCATACCATACTACAAATACGTGACATTCATGCATATTCAAAGTGATCACCCAGAAATACGATGGCTTCTGTGCTGGAGATGACGCGTTTTACCATGATTCCTATTTCCCCTCTGTTTCGAAAAGTGGGCACAACCACGACTTCCGTTCTGGCCATTTGCATGCGGATTGTTTTCTGGCAAAATCGTTGAGAAACTTCATTTGGAATAAGAATGGGACAACTTGGGTTGTTCTGATGAGAATATCATGTTAAAAAAAACGCCAGTATTACTACTCTACCTCTTGGTTAGAAATGGAAAAGACTACTTTTCCCTTATTAACAAATTGTGTTCATCACCATTTATGGTGAGAGTGATGAACAACAAATTGTGTACACATATTGTTGATCTCATGTCCTGCAAGTGCGTTTTGGGGATGAACCAGAAATGATCTGCAAACGACTATTTCCTATGGAGAATGGACTTGAAGACCTTTTCATATTACTTTGGTTTTAGTTGTATGCATTGTTGTAATGGGAGGCAAGTTAAATAAGACTTTTTTTTAATTGTACGACGCGATCTGTGGTCACTTATTCAAGACAATAAAGAGAACTTAATTCTGGGGATTTTTTTTCTTCTTATTTGAAGAGTTTGCAATATAAAATAGTTTTAATACGTTGTCTGAGAAATTTAGTGTATCTGCCAAATTTCAGCCATTTTGGAATTACTTGCTTTAGTTTCGCCTATTCTATTATATATCTTAACGTAGGAAGTGAGCAACGACTTTAAAGAACGTGTATCAGACTTCAAATTTTCGAATTAACTCTTGACCATACGTTAACTTTTGTAACAGTATATAACAATCATTGTATCCTTCGACAGGTTGTTCGTCAAGCTGCACGGATCGCCCATGCCTTTTACTTCCTGTCCTACAGAATAGACGTGTGTGTGCCTTCTACGTGTACCCAGAAGGATGTCAGCAACCTAGCTCAGTTAGGTAAGCAATCTTTCTGATTACTTGGTCCATTATCAGACTTCCAAATCCGCAATTATAGTTTTCTACTTCAAAACACAACCTTCATAAACATAAATGCCTCCCTCAGCGGTGTTGCCTCTCCTCAAGTTACTTAACGCAGAGACATGGGAATAATATTTGATCCCAAACTAAATTTTCACGCCCAATTGCAGCCCATTCATCGAAGATTGAGTCAGCTGAGCTGAGATGCTAAATAACATCTGCTTTATGTCAAAGATCTAGAGATATCACTGAAATATATTTAAAAGATTGTCCAACAGTAGTATTATATATGCTTCAGTAATATTGGCTTCTGTTGTCCGAATTGAGTTTCCACCTCAAGTTGGAGCCACGGAATTGGCGCATAACTGTGGGGAGGCAACCTATTTTGGATGTCTCTCACTGATTTGCTGGAGCCTACTGAAAAAAAAAATTGGGGGTGGGGAAGATAAGAAATGCCCTGGGGATGAGGGGTGAAGTCTTAGGGTACTCTGGTGCTACGACTATAATCTATTCCTATCCCCAGGGCATTGCCCATCCTCCTCACCCCCAAATTTTTCTCCTGGCGAGCTCTACTCCCTAAACTTTCTACTGCTCTTAATAGTCCTCCCATAGAGGGCGGGTATCCTGTACAGGGAAGCCCTTCAGTGCCTTTAATTTATAATTCCTGGTGGAAGATTTCCTACCATCCATCTTCACCTATTATCCACATCTCGAACTGTCTTCCTCGTGTTCCTGTTTTTTTTTTTTTTTTGTTGTTTTGCCCTTCCTCGTAAGCTCTGGTAAAGCCATTGATTATCCCTACTACCTGGCCTCGCTCCCCGGCCTTGGTACGGTAACTAAGGGTGGGTGGTATTCCAGTAGCCTAAAGGGCCAGATAACCAACACAACCTTACACTACACTACCTAAACCACATATATCACTGTCTGGCCTTTAGAGTACTATATTCAAGAGTAGATGGGATTGGCTCGGCAATCAATGAACTATTTGAATCTGTTCACATACAAGCCTGTGTTGTTTATTTTCTTTTATATAAATATTGCGAATACCATACCTTCCATGCGTATTTAAAAGATATAATTGTATTCTTTAGTGTTATGAGATATTTATGATAATTGTTAATTTGATTTTCTCTGTCATAGGTAAGCCTACATAATTATAATTTTGTAAAACGTACAGCTGTGATGGTATATTATACTTACTGTAAAATACGATTCCTAATATCAAGAGCAGTCTTATTTGCGATTTGGAATATTAAACAAAAATCAGAAGTCATTTCAATAAGTGTTATGGCGCCTACTGATTTCATGTGTATGTATGCTAATTTGAAGAAAATTCAACACATATTTCTAGCAAGGTAATATACCTTTACTGAGGGATAATCTTAACTTTTCTTGGCATAAGCGTATCAAAAATACTGCTTCTGCATAGGGAAAAAAAAACTTTTTTTTTTTTTTTTTTTTTTCTCTCTGTACTCTACGTGATTTCTCCTATAAACGTTTATTGACTCTGCTTAAATCCATCCTATCATGGAACACTGTTTTGTTATCTGTTACTCTTAGCACGGAATGCTGTATCCCCAAATCTTCTCTTAAACTCCTGGATTCTAACCAAAAGAGGTGGTCAGATTAATTAATGATTACAAAATCATTCCACTCCTTACCATTGAAACATTGAATTTCTGTTGCATACCTTTTCTACAAATATTTCCATGGGAACTCTTTCTAAATTAGCATCTGTAATCCACTGCTGTCTTCCAAACCAGTCCGAACACGTGGAACAAGCAGTCAACGTCTGTTTACTGTCCAGTTTGAAAGTCGCAGAAAATTTCATCGTTTACCCCTTCTGATCTGCTGCAGTGTTCTTCACATTATTTGGAATCTTCGAGGTGACGGATATCATTTTCCATCCAAAATAAATCAAAAACTTTGCTGATTTTTTTTAATTTCGCTGCTTCCAAGTACCCAAATCCAAAAATATGGTAGAATTCGATATATTTTTTTTTCCTTCCATTTTTTTTTCCTTTTAATTTCAAATGTTTTGTTTCAGACCAGGGCTGTTGTGGCGCCTGAGGCTACGGAATGCCTTCTCAAGCAACGTAGACGGTATAATACCGTCGGGAAAAAATGTATCTTTTTTTTTGACATTTTAAATAGCAACTACATAAATTGAATATATTTCATTAATAACACATCTCAACATATCCCAAATTGAGTTACCTTACATTCCAGCGTGAAAGCCAACTTCTAATTTTTGCCCAGAATTTTGGTGTTCAATCATCACCCTAAAAGGTAAAGCCCCATTTTTAGGGTCATCTTTTATATCTCGGTATGTTATTTTGTAGTAGTACATTCAACTAAAATCTGTATTAAACATCAGTCATTTTTATTTCAATTATTTTTGCTCTTTATTTTAAAAATTAAATGTTGATGTTTAATTCCAAGTCGCCTTTCATCTGTGAGAAAGGGAACTGACATACTACCTGACCAGGACCATTACTATAGTATAAAACTGCAGTCGATCCTGTATTTGTGGGTTACCCACTTGAGGAGCCAGAGCTCTTCTGCAGTATGTGTGCATACTATTAAAGAGACTTTGGTCATTCTTTTTTTGCCTGTTTACTACTATAATGTAAATAATTCGTCGATATAAAAACGCATATATCGTAAGATACTAAAAATCGCGAAGGTTTCCTTTTCTAAAATTAAACCAAAACATAATTTCCGATGAATTTCACGAAGTGTTTTCCTCTGAAGAAGAATAACAAATTTTTGTTTTAAATGGGTGAGCAAAAATGCAAGTTTATGATAAAATATATTTGTAAAAATTCATGTCTTCCTAATCCTGAGCACGTGCCTTTTTTTTTTAAATTAAAGTTTAGGATTTTATATCCGTCATTTATTCTGAGTGGTCACTTCATAGGAAAAGCCGCCTGATAGCAATTAGGGTTTTCCCCTTTATTCCCTAGCCTTACTGCTTCGTCAAGGATGGATCGAAAGGGTGGTGGACAAAAACAACACTCGTTGAACTCTCGAGATCAAATAGATGTAATTTTCATGGACATCTCTTTCACATTTGACACTTTTTCAAAGCTCTGCTAAAAGTACACTCCAGTGTCCCAAGGGTTTTCTTTCTTGACTGTATGACTGCCATCTGATCAGGAGCCCCTTGCTCGATACATTTGAAGCTCTACTTACCAACAGGCAAACAAATTTCGCAAGACCAAACAGTCCTAACTTACACCCTGAACTGAGGATCCCCTCAGGGTGGAGTCCTATCTGCATTTCTTTTGGCTGCTGCCATTGACCCCTTTCTGTCATATGCAGATGATCTAAAGATGTTCATTTCCTCCGGCAATGATCGTAATCCACAATTAATTTCAAGGATGCTTCCAGACAACTCGAAGACAGCCTCGTATTTAAAAGACATTGGTCTTACCCTGAGCCCAAAGAAGATTGCCCAAATGTCCTTCAGTATGAAAACTGACATCTGTGTTGGCTTATATGGCATCCTGTTCAGAGAGTGCCACAACACAAAGCCCTAGATATGATATGGGATAATAAACTCGCCTTTTTTCCCCACCTCGCAGAGACAAGAAAGAAAACCCTTGGGACACTGGAGTGTTAAACAGGAACTAACAACGATTCGAAGTTCTAACCTCTTAACACGCAATGTGGAGAGATGTGTTTTCCCCATTGCCTTATATGCCTCCCCTGTATGGGCTTCCGTGCCTGCTGTTTTCTCAAGCGGTTCCTGACTGTAGAATACTGGATTTTGAGGTGGCTAAACCGTTACCTGGGAGAGCCATTTGCAGCCTCTAGAAGTATCCTTCAAGCAAACCTGGATTGGGTCCTCTGGCAACTCATATTAATCAAACCGAACATCGCCACCCTCTTAAAACTCATCACCCAAAAAATAGAAATCCCGTCGCCGCTATAGCTAAACTACAATGCAGCCGCCCAGAATAAAACCTTTAGACCGGATGTTCCTATCCAATACTAGCATTCCAATGACATGTAAGCCAATTCATCGTACTGCATTGGGCCTCACCAGATCTCAATTCAGTTGAGCACCGGTGGGATGGAGTGGAGATCTTCGGAGTAGACATCCGAAACAATGGACATAGACTGTGACCGAGATCATCCACCGTATATTATCCCTCCTGCCAAACAACTGCCAGGTTGACATTGAGCAAAAGAAAGGCTATTCCTAAATAAACATGTAAATTTTTGACATACATGAATATTCATATATGTAATACTGTATTGTTAATTTCTTTGTCTGTTGAACTTAGATAATTTCGTAAATTATCAAGGAACTCCCTGGCCTGTAGGCTCTTTCTGGGGTAAGTTGTACACCTATATCTGAGTTAAATAAATAAAAAAAATAGTGGGATGCTGACTCGTCACCACTTTCTACAGTTGCTGCAAATTAGACTGCTTCAGATATCTATTCAGAAGGTCTCCGCTTCATCCCTCCGGTGATCAACTGGATTGAGATCTGGTGACTGTTAAAGCCCAATGCAGTGGGGTGAATTCGCTTACGTGTTGCTAGAATTATTTCTGTACAATTCTGGCTTTTTGATAGGGATCTGTCTCTCTCTCCCTCTCTCGTAATAAGCACATCACATCATAAATATTGATTTTTCTGCATAAAAAAATCCGAGTTTTCTTTTTTTTCGTTTTCGGTGCTTCTCTTCTACACAACTGCTCATTCCGTACAAATCTCGAGCACAGATATAAAATATTACCTACAATGGAATATTGTATATCTGGTGTTCTCCAAACTTTCTATATTGTATTCAGAAGAGAGCAGTCAGGTTAATTAATGACCGTCTCTTATAAAGTTTCTCCAATCTGTCTCATAGAGACAGACTGGAGAGACTTTATCCATAATCTACTGTACTTTAAATTCGAACGGCTTTCATGTTTCTGCAGCATACCATTTGTGTACAGGGTGTTTCAGTTAAACGTTTCAGAACTTCTAAGAGGGGTAGGGTACATCCTGACAACTCGAAATCATATAGCTATGTGGGGTCGGAAATGCTTTCCTGAAGCGGTGTTGTACACAGAAGCACCATAAAAAGAAAAGAGACCGTAAGTGAGAAATCGTTTTAATAATACATGAAAAGAAGCAAAAGGTACATGGATTAAAGTAAGTGTTCGAAGTTTCTTCCACGGGCCACAATGCACGCCTCACATCTCCGACGCATGGACATCCGAACATTCTGGAATACTCCAGGCGAATTTCTTCGGCAGCTACTGCGATTCTTGCAACCAGCTCCTCAGCATTGTCAACAGGGGTGTCATAAACTAGCGATTTCATATGACCCCAGAAATAAAAATCAAGACATGATAGGTCGGGTGACCGAGCAGGCCAATGCACGGGACCACCACGTCCGATCCACTGTTGACCAAATGTGACATCCAGGTAGTTACGAACATCTCCGCTATAATGGGCAGGGGCTCCATCGTGTTGGAACCACATTGTCTGTTGCGTCGATGCAGAAATCTGTTCATCTCTCAAAAGTTGTGGCAATACTTGCTGCAGAAAGATCAAGTAGATAGGTCCGGTTAGACGACACGGTAACAGGTAAGGTCCGATGACGTGATCTCCCATAATACCGGCCCATACATTGACCGAAAATCGAATCTGTGCTGCACGACGTCGTATTGCATGCGGGTTCTCGACCGCCCAGATATGGTCGTTATGCGTGTTGAAAATTCCTTCCCTTGTGAAGGATGCCTCATCGGAAAACAACACTTCAGCAGGAAAAAGGGGATTTGTAGCACATTTTCCAAGGTACCACTGTGCGAAAGCAATACGAGGTTGAAGAAACTTCGAACACTTACTTTAATCCATGTACCTTTTTGCTTCTTTTCATGTATTATTTAAACGATTTCTCACTTACGGTCTCTTTTCTTTTTATGGTGCTTCTGTGTACAACACCGCTTCAGGAAAGCATTTCCGACCCCACATTGCTATATGATTTCGAGTTGTCAGGATGTACCCTACCCCTCTTAGAAGTTCTGAAACGTTTAACTGAAACACCCTGTATACTTCTATGGGCATCGTTGTCCTGAATTGGCATCTGCAACTCCATTCTCCCTTCCAAACCAGTCTGAACATGTGTTGCAAGCAGTCATCATCCATTCAGTATACAACTCCAAGCCCATAGAACCAACTTTTCTTCTTCTTCCTCATCTATCACTTCAACTTCCGTTTCCTGGAAAAAAACATTCATGTACTTCCTGAAAATTACAATCTACAAAAATTCAAGTGTAATGTCAACGAGAATCTTTTATCGTCACAATTACAACCCATACACTGTATGTTAGGGTTTTTACTAAAAAAAAAAAGCTTTATTCAATAACCAACTGATAGTAATAAATCCTCCCCCTTTTTTATCCGCGTATACTTTTTTTTTTCTTTTGCCCAGTAGAAAAACCTTTTTTTTTTTCTCAGTAGCGGCTGGGTACATTACACACCTGAGGGGTCTCCTTTACTGCTACTTAGCGAATATACATTGGTCATCATTATAATCTTTACTACAGCTGCAGTACAAGGTTTTAAGGAAGGTAACTTGATGATAGCTGAATACAACAGACTCTTCATATCCGAGATAACTGTGACTGAGGATAAATAAAATTGAATTTAAATAAAATTGCTCTATAGTATAAAAGGAAAGTTACAGTAATTTGCATTTTTTTATTTTAGCATTGCAACTCTAAAATGACTGACAGTTTTTTTTTTCTACTTGAAAAGTGCTAGTTTTTTTTTTTTTTTCGCTCAAATTCTATTTTTTTCCAAACATTAATTACTTCGCATGCAATTCTGTCTTTTTTATTCCCCATTCGGTCCATATAACGTCTATCTGAGGAGAGTGTTAAATGTTTCACTAGCTATTGGTTTCCGTGGTGTGCATATTCATTATAATATCTCTTTTCAATTTCACTAATTCGGATTAGTATATACTAATGAAACTTTCGGCCCATTCCTTTAGACATACATTGCATATATATTTTTTCTATTTGCAGTAATTTATGTAATGCCGAAGGGTTTTTATGTGAAACACTGATTGGTATTATTCTAGATTTGGCACGAGGAAATGCTCTTCTTTGCTTCATTCGTACTGCTTTATATGAGTGGAATCGTGCTTTTATTATATTTGCATGATAGTTTTTTGTTTCTTGCGATTATATATTAAATGTATCAATTTCTTTCGGTCAACATTTGAGAAAAAATAAAAGCAAAACAAATTTTATCTTAAATGAAATTTCGGACAACTGGAATTCCACTTTACTCTGCCGATCACGTACAAAAGGATAAAATAAACAGTAATTTTCCTTAAGAAAACCTTCTTTTGTATCATGATATCAGAGAAATCAATCATGCCATTAAATTTATGCTCATTGCCCCAAGAACTAGTTTACCTCTTGCGTTTAACCCTTGGGCTTGAATTCAGTCAGTAAGTAAGTAAATGAACACAATTTTAAAATTGTTTATTTACTTAAAAACTGAATTCAAGCCCATATTTTATTTAAATATTTATTTAATTATGGAAATTTCTGTTTATATTTTCAGCTGCGAAATACATCGACATCAATGTTACAGTACCGCGATGCGCTGTAAAGGAGGGGTTGTTGTTGCAGAATGACCAGATAGTTGTATTGTAAGTATTGCCTACATACTGCCTTTACTTCCGCGTTGTCTGGCACCATTTATTTGAAAAATCTGGATTAAAATACTGCCAATAGTTGCGCAAGTTTTCTTAATGGAGTTCTAAAATGCTTCCACGGCTGTTTAACCTTAAATAAATGGAACATATAATTTAATACAGTCTTTAAGGAAGTATTTATTCTCATTCTTGAATAAATGCTGTTACAGATACTTTTATTTTCGTAATAAAATATTGATTTATAAATCTAGCATAGTGAATGGCAGAGTTCTCCTGATTTTTATAAGAACACGAAAACTCTGTCATTTCAAGGAATTTTGTGTCTAATTGGTATGGTACTCCTCCTGAGACATCTTTTAGAACCTAAACTCTCTGGCAGTACATGAAAGAATAGTACAGTACTAATTTTCCGACTGAAATAAGTATTTGCCGTTCATAATACCTCTTTTGGAATTAAAACAGAAACATTTTATCTTTTCAAACAGAAAATGCGATATTCATCATCATTTTCTACAACCTATATTAATGGAATCGGATAATTCATCTGACTGTCCTCGACACATAATTTGGGCATCTACCGATACCTTTCTTAATCCTCTTCAGACAAGTGTAACTTTCCTTTTGAAATGACTAGTGATTTTAAACGCCACCACCTGAATTACAGAAGTAGCCAATAACCCAGAATAATAAAACAATGCTATTGACATTAATCAATTCAAATGAGTGGTCATACATTCATCAAATACTTATATCTTGTAAATTGTTACCTAATCCAAAACCCTGGCACAAACTCTTCTCTAAAGCTAGCCTTCGATAGACTTATGTGTTCCTGTCGTCATAGATGCTGGGATGTCTATAACCTTAAGAATTTAAACCCCCTTCCTTTGTAGTATCGAGCAAAAGAATCCTTGTCCAAACAACTATTGACCACAATACTAATATTATGGAACCTCCTTATTTGGGTTTGTACTTATAACTGATCGTTCTGCCTTTTAGTTAAAGCTATGAAAAATTGAACCGACTGAGGCACATTAAACTGAATAATCGCCCAATAATAATACCTCCAGTGTAATCTATTTCTTGTTTTGTTCTTAATATTTTAACCTAAAGGAATCTGGCTTTTGCGATCATCATGTCTGCTGCCACTGAAATAATATTTTGTTTATATTCTAGTCAGAGCCTAATTTACTGTTCACGTAAACTGGTGTTGTGCATTTTGAATTGATTTATTTATTACGATTTACAATCGTTAACAAGATTGGCGTCATTCAAATTATAAGCCCCCCCCCCCACCTTTAAAAACTGTATTTACAGCCAGAGGAAAAACAAATTTAATACATATGAAAGTCTTGTGTTCATTACCATCTACTCTGTAAACCTGTACAAAGGTAGAATTACATTCATTGTTCACTGAAATACAGGATATGTATACTTTTATATCTAATATAAAGTAGTTAGTTTGTCGCTCAGGTCAGATGTTCTCAAAGACGTCTAATGGCAAAATGTCATTTCTTCCAGGTGTTTAATTGGCCTCCTAATCTTAATGGTAATTATGGGAACAACTCTCGATGTTTTTAACGAGATATTCAGTCAGATGAAAAAAGCCAAAGATTTCCTGAGCAGTAAGTATATTTTAAGATTATTTTATTTCGTATTACCTTCACTATCTATTGAAATCTAGGTTGGGAAAGAAATATTACATTTCAGTTTAATTTATAAAATATTTCAAACTTTTACATATAAGGTACAGTGTTTTTTAATATATATATATTAAACCTTACACTGTCAAAAAAAATTGACGAAAATTGTTGTCGTACGCTGTGATTCTGAACTTTTAGGCGGGAGTGTAGGTCTCAAGTTCCTCTTTCTGGAGCACTGACCATATGGTGAGATAGAGACGAGATTAACGATGGCAAATCCCTGATGCCTCAAAATTAATTCGAAGGAAGTCTTGCGAGATGATCGAGAGTAGTGCCTTTTGTAATATTTTTGCTACCTGATGTCTTGGTTGTGAAGGGTATAGTAGAGTTTTTTTACTCACTTTTTGTAAATCGAGTAAAATTATGAACATAGATCAAGTAATTGATGTAAGAGAGTATATATGCGCATCGGTTTTATATGCAAATACAGATAAATATAAATGGCTTAAAATTGAGCGGTCTGATCGATCACTTCTGTTGTTCACAAATGCCAAGCATGTCTGACTAATGTTTCGTGGTCCACTTGTATGGAAATATGTTGAGTAGTTCATTACTGTGAAGAGCTGCCGGCAAGCAGAGTTAGCCAGAGGCCTGAATCGAAACGGGCTGCAAGTTGACAATGAACCCTCAGCTGAAGAAACTCAGATGAGAATGCTACTGAAACAAATTTCATTGATTGGTTTAATTATTTTTAAAACTATTGCACTTTTGTCATTTCTCCCTTAACTGTTGTCTATATCGGTATAGTTGTAATCCGCTTATTTTTAAATTCACGTATCCACTAAGAGTAAGAAATGCTGAGGAGAATATCGTGAAAGAAGTGTCCAATCGTAATAGGGAAACTAAACTAGATGTATGCATATAATGAGAATTTTTTACATTAGCCACTAATATCAGCGGAAGGAAATCTGCCTTCGTTATACGGCTCTTATTACATAGTCGGTTTCCACTTAAGGGCCTTGCATAGTTTCTGCCATCACAGGTGGTAATAAATAAAAAAAAAAATGACGAATAAATAAGACCTTCACAGATGAAAGGAATGGCTATACCATTAAATGATTGCATGATCAGGTAGATGATTATATACAATTCCCTCACCCGAACACTTTCTTTTTTTCTCATTTCAGATAAAATTTCGAAGATACTCCTCGCCTTTTCAGTAAATGCCAACGCCCATCTTCTTCTGGATACCGATGTGCCTCAAAATGGACTCGGTTGCTTGCATGGAATGCGGTTTGTTTGCATGTCATGGATCATCTTGGGAAACAGCTATATCTATGGAAACATGCAGATATATAGTACGTGTACCTCAGTTTCTAACATGGCGTCTTTATTGTATTCTACTTTTCCTTTGATAGTAATTTCAAGTGAATTATATAATAAAATCCTACTAGGAAGAAAGCCCATATTAACTTTTAATATCAGAGGTTAAATACACACACATGAGAGAAATTAAACGTACATAACGATTTTCAATTTAAAAAAAAATTCTTATTTCTGTGAAAGAGTAATTTTGAATTGTATAATCTGTAGAGGAAAAAATGGACTTTCAGAGTTTTTTTTGTCTTTTACACTGCCTAGTTTTATGCAAAGTGAAATAATGGTAATTCTTGAACATTCTTCCGTAACATTTCAATTTTCAAAAACTACTACGAATTACAGCGGGTAAACGTAAAGGTTCTCATCCAACGTAATTTAAGATTTTGTAATGAGTATTGCTGTTTCTCCAAACCTCCCTCAAGGAAAAACATTTGCTTTGACTTTTCTCTTGGTTAACTAAGTGTATTAGGGTACACTTTCCAGTTCAGCCAAGAATATTAATAGAAATACGGCTACTTTCATAGTAAATCCACTTATTTTTAAGAGACACCTTTAAGCCTGAATTAAGATCGGGATCAGTTACGTATTTTATAATCTATTTATAATATTATACAATCAAAGTCGATATTTTATAATCTATAAAATATTGACTTCTTGAAATAAAATTAAAGTTATTGCAGTCAGTTTTTTATTATTTAAATAAGACAAAGTAATCAGAGGTGACAATGGAATAAATAAAAGGGAGGAGAACTTAAGAGGAGAAAATAATGCAGTGTGATACTCTCTAAAAGGATATAAAAATGCACGATACTTAAATGAAAGGAAACAAATTCAAAACCTGCAATCTGATACAGAATAACCCAAAATGTCAAATCATCTCGTGAAAAGGAAATACTTAAGCGGTGAACGGAACGTTTTCAAAGGTTGCTATCATCAACGTTAAGAACTTAATATGGGATTGTGCATCCGACTTATGCTCAGATCGTTGTTTTGCTAGGGAAGCAAATGTATTCATGAGGTGAGAGTGACTTGGATTCTTAATGATCTAATCACAGTTTGAAGGAAGCTGAAAAAAGATGGAACAACAATTTTCAATCAAATTAAGTAAATACAGTGGACGCTAATTATTGTGATCACTTCGGGACTCAGTTGAAGTGATAACAAAATCCGATGGAATTCCCTTTAAGCCTTATATAGAATAATGGATGAAGATGTAAATAACCGAAGGGTAAATAACCCGAACTTCAATGGAAGTTTCCTCTCACAGAAAGTAGGGTTATCGACGTATGTATATAAGGTGCAGTCACAATTTTAATATCAAAACAATTTAAAGATATAATTTTTTTTTCATAGCTTTATTTCATAGCTTTATTTCATAATAAAAGGAGAGTTCGACTGCTAGATAGACTAGTCTTTGCAGAGGTAGGAAGGGCTCGTAGAATAGGAGGTTGGTGTAACTGAAATGAACGTTAAAGGTATCCTGCTGTTAAAGTACATAAGCGAAAGACATGGAATTGTAGCTCGAACAAAAAGAGATCGCGAATAAATACGAACGAGGTTAACTCAACGCCTTTTTTTTTTCATTCTCAGATCATAGTGGGAGAAAGCTGAACTTCCATGCAATGAACTTCATAATTTCTACAATGCGTCTGTCGCATCATCTGTCATTTTTGTCTTGATAATGCCTAAAATTGCAGATCGTACGATAGCAAGGCATGTGAATCGAATAAATTTGTCCTAGACTGACTTGTTTCTGTTAAGTTCCTTTTTTGGGATAATGAAAACTTGTAGATATGATGAAGATTAAGTTCAGGATTTCGTGCATAGGTTAGGTCAACCATTCACAACGAGAATGTTGTTGATGAAGGAATCGAGATTTACTGGGAAAATTTCATTGAATAGTCGGAATTTCTACATACAAATTATTACAATTTAGCGAGACGGGATCTAGTTGACAGCTATTTGAGAGCGAGAGCTTGCCTGGCTTAAAGAAATGTTACTTTAATATAGTTGTACAAAGGAACGAAACAAATGCAGTTTTCTGGTTTTATACCGGGCGGCGAAGTAAGTTAAGAAAAATCCAATGATATAAAATAAATTTTTCTAATTAATATCAACTTAATTTCGCGCTCCAGAAGCTTCTTTTTTTTTTTATCCTTGCTTTAATAAATTCTTTTTGTTTTCGTACTAGGTAACCTTCAAGATTCGAGTGGGTACGTGGACAATTTGTTGTTTCAAGTAGTATTCAACTCCAATGTGGCCATAGACACCTTCTTTTTTATCAGGTTAGGACACTCTCGCTGATTTTCATTATACTTAAGTAATTTAATATGATTTTTATTGAATTCAGCTCAAAGAGAGCTCGCAATGGTTTCCTCTATTTTCAATAAGATTTCCTCTAAATGAAATTAATAAAGAATAATAAAATTTGATTCCTTTTCAGCGGTGTGATGCTTGCCTATTTGACCTTGCAGTACGTTGATAGATATGGAAGGTTCAGCATTCCCAGGTTCTTCATCAGGCGCTTCGTCAGGTATGTAATATTTAAAGTCTAAATATCTTTATTGCAGGCAGTGATTGGTTACATGATTGCCTGATGCAATAATACCCACAACAGCGACAATGCTAGGGGTTTAACATTAAATAACTTATACAAGAAAAATTACTTAAAACATATATTAGGACATAAAACGTATAATTACATATAAAATTAATATTAATATGTGAAATGAAGATACATGAAAGGACGAAGATGGTCCCTGATGATGCGTCTTCTGTACGATTTGTCCTCTATGAACTTTTTGTAGTCCACATCTATCTCCTGGACGTTGTGGAGCATCTCCATGGGCAGGAATCTATCCCCTATTCTGAGCCTGTCCTGCGATACTCGTTCTTTGTGTTTCTTATAATAACATTTATTGCAGTTATGTTTACATAAGAGATGAGGAGAGGATTGAGTTATTTAGTATTTCTAAGATTATTCTTTTTATTAAAAATTCGAAGCCACGAGTCTTATTCTGCTTAATCATAAATCAGTAGAATTCGTAAACCAGTTATTGGTAAATTAGTAAAGCTAATAAGATATTTGCATTTTTCTATTCAACACCAATGTTTTTTTTTTGGGGGGGGGGGAATAATTTATATTAAACTTGTTTATTTTTGTAGTTTTGTTCCATTCGCGGTTGCTAAGGCTATTATTTAATCACATTAAATACATAGATAAATAAATTTAAAAAATACAAAGTAATATTAGTGAGTACAAATAAACCTCTGTGCAAGACTTCCACTACAGAAGGAAGGTTTGTTCTGCGATGTTTTCAGTATGCACAATGATGACTTTACATCCTTAAGTTAGGGGTGTCTGGCCTGGTAGTATTTCAGTGGATAATACCAGCGCTTCCGAAAAGGGCTCTTTGAAAAAATTAATTTCCTACCAGGTGCAAAGACTGGCTTCCGATGACTGTTTCACAATGTTATCGTCCAACGAGTCCTGTGGCTACATATTATCCACTTTCGTGGAATGCTTCCTTTGACAAATACGCTACAGCCCAGTCCTACCAAGTAGGCCAGATATTTTAACTATTTATTACAATCCTGCTCATTTTACATTAACCCCTAGCATTGTTACTGTTATGGGCATTGCATCAAGCATACATGTAAAATTTTTCACTGTGCAATAAAGATAAATTAATCGCGGTCATATGTTGAGCGTAAAAATTTTTAAAATCCCACAAGTGACCAGTTCGCTGGGCAGAATGTTTTGTGTCAGTTATCGGAGAAGTAGAGGGTATTAGAGCGAGTTGATTTTGAGTATCATTGGGGCTTTTGCCTAAACTTCTTAAATCATAATAGTTGAAAGTAGCTTACGCGAAATAACTTAAGTTTCTTTGATAAAACAGAACTTTAAGCGACGTTGTACAAGTTTGTTTATTGGCGGCGGAATTAAACCCCAACCAATTAGTGTCGTGCCATTCTTTCAATATCTGAATAAGGACCACATCGCTCCGAAAGCTGCTAATCTTTTTTATCACGTTTAATTCATTCTCTACTTTTGTTTTGTTGCTTTTAATTTTAATGGTTTAAGTGTATATATTTTATTTATCTAGTTTGAATGAAGTTCCTATTTTTTTTCAGTTTTGTTGGTTGCAACAAGATATGTCTTACAAAAATTGCTTTTAAGATAGTATCATCCGTAATCAATGTTTAAAAAGATTCCGTGTGTGCTTTGAAACTTCTCTTTTGATATTTTTATTATAATTTTTTTGTTCCAGATTAACGCCCCCCTACATGGTCGTTATTGCTCTAGCGCTGCTTCTACCCGCTTTCGGTTCGGGTCCATTTTGGCACGAGACAGTCGATCCTATAACCAACACGTGTCGTCGTAGCTGGTGGACGAACTTGCTTTACATCAATAATTTTGCAGTGACTGCAGACCAGAGAGTAAGTGCAGTAATTTCAATCTATGCAATTCCCTTTTTTTTTGTATTAATTTTTTAAATTAATCCACTAAAATCCACTAATAAAGTAAAAAAAAAAATATTTAGAATCAGTTTTTTATTTTAATACAGTAGGACTTCATAAATCCGAAATTATCTGTCTCTTTTGAATATTTCTACAAGGGTGACCATACAAGGACAGGGCGCCTCCGTAGCCAGGTGGGAAGGAGCAGCAGTGCGTAGCACACGCTTCTTGATTAGACCGCGGTTCGAGTCCGTGACCACCAAATACGGAGGGTGCGGAAAGGTCAGGGAATGACCACTGCATATCCTCGGAGCAATATGGCTTTAGTTGCTAATGCTCCTAAAAACCAAACAACAACAACATACAAGGGCAGAGGGGAGGTCGGCTGGCCAGACTTGAAAAACAAAACAGCATCACCGGTACTGGGTTTATGCATAATTTTCTGTTATTAACTTACAAACACCAAGAAAGCAAACTTTTATACAGCATCCGCCAAAAAAAAAAAAAAATAAATAAAATAAATCCCACATCCCCTATCCTTCTCCTAGTTCTTCCTTGAATTTATTCAAACTGTCGACATTGACAACACCAGACGGACATTAGTCAAAAATCAACCACTCGCTGACTGAAGGCAACCATCGTCCACAGTTTGAATTTATGCCCTCTCAGGTGTATAGTCTAAGCAAGAGGAAGGATGCCATCAGCATTTAAATTGCTCAATCCATTCAAAGCCATAAACATCTTAATGAGATGAAACCGCAGATGACGCCTAGTCTCCAGACGCTACAGTTTTCAGAACCGAAGACAGGCTTCAGTTCTGCAAACAATGGGATAATCACCTCTTTATACCTTCAACCAAAATTCTTGTATATCGTTGACAAAATCCCACGAGCTGTCCTGACAGCCTCATTGCACTGTCACACAACTTCATGTCTGACTGCACTGTTACCCTCAGGTCGTTTATTCTGTACCAGTTAAGCGCAATACCACGCAGTTGGTATATTGATCGGGGATTACTTCCACTCATGTGCAGTTGCTTGCATTTGTCAATTTTAAATTACAGTTGCCGTTTCTCAGCTGATCTGCCTAATATTTCTTGTTTGCAATAGCTTACCCTGATTAGTCTCATTAATCACCCTGCCAAACTTTGTATCATGAGCAAATTTAGACATTAAGCCTGATATACCTTCATCAGTATCATTAATAAATACACAAAACAACAATGGACCTAGACCGATCCCTGTGGGAATTCACTAATAACATTAGTTCACTAAGACAAGTGTCCATTGATAACCACTATCTTTTCCAACTGAAACATCCCTTTATCCATAGCAGTAAATTTCCTTTAATGCCACGATACGCAAGTTGTACAGCAGTGTTTTATGTGCAACGGTATTAAAAGCTTTTGACATCTATATATGATGTCCAAATTACCTCCTGCATCTAGTTCCTTTTGTTATTCCATCAGAGCATCAAATCAGATTGGTCAGTCAAGATCGCCCATTAACAAATGCATGCTTTGAATGCAGTATAAATGCACTCCTGTCTAGGTGGGCCTGCATTACTTGTTTAACCAGTGACTCCATTATTTTGCCTGGAACAGAAGTTAAGCTAACAGGTCCGTAATTACTCGTGGCTATCTTTGATCCCCCTTTGTGAATTAGAGATACATTTGCACATCTCCAGTTCATAGGGACTTCACCTGAATCCAAAAATGCTCTCATAATTATGGCTAAGGTGCTTACTTCCTTTGCTGCCTCTCTTAATATAATTCGATAGATCCTATCCGCCCCAGTCGCTCTTTTTTATATCTAGCTTCAACAGTTTCTCTTCCACTTTCCTCTCAGTTACCACCCACAACATCATTTAACTGCCTGTTACAATTTGAACTTCTGTAATCCTCTTCCCTAAATAATTCCTCATGTGTGAATGTAGATGCAATATACTTATTCGGTTTGCAGCAACCTGAGCAGGATCATCGACAATTAACCATCGACGTCAAGTGGACCAATGTGATTCAACCTCTTCGTTCTACTGTTAATAAGTACCGAAGTCTTCGTTCCTTTTATTTGCATTCTTTGCCAGAGACTCCTCGTAATCTGCCTCACCTCCTTCGTGACTTGATTGCAGACTAGTTTATATCTAACATAGGCTTCTGTATCACCTGATAATTTATATGCATCAGGCGCATTTTTCTTCTCTGCCATAAGTCTCATCTGAGATTTATTTAGATCTAAGTCTGGAATGGCATTTCTTAGATGGTATGACGGAGTAATATGGCCTTAGTTGCTAATGCTCCTAAAAAAGAAAATAACATTTGGTTTGAAAAGCCTAGAAGCCCAGCCTCTATGATTACTTCTCTGAATGCTTCCCATTTAGAAATTCTTTTGATGGCATCATCAGTTGGTCCCACTATATAGAATTTAAAAATTGTACGAAACCACTGTAGTCCCTTTTTACGAAAGCAAATGATTTTTTTCCAGTCAACATGTGGAAAGGTAAAATTCTCCATTATAAGACATTTTGATTTATTTGTCCACTCCATTTCTCTGTACATCTGCTTGTTATACTAATCAGTCATTAGGCCTATAACACTCCTACCCTCATTCATTAGAAACTTCATGCAACTGTATGCAGTAGTATATAATCAGTACTGTATTTGATTACTAAAATCACATCGCGCCATTTATGCTTCCAATTAAAAATATTGGACGTTCTATGACCATACCAGAGACGGTTTCGAACTCTCAACTTTTATTTCTTAGGCAAGCACGGATTCACGTTTTGGCTTAATGGTGACCGCTATCGCTCTGTGAAGTTTATAGTGAACAGAGCTGTTGTATTAACAAAAAATATTCAAATGTGATATCCGAATAATACACTCGATTTTATTGTCCAATGGAAAGCTCTGTCTGAATTCGCGTAGATAAATTTTAAAATTATCAGTAATAATGTAACTGAATTAAGTTATGCTATCAGCTCACATGGAGTTTTCAGAAGCGTGGCCTGTGCAATGTCTTGAGAATGCCAGATTTTTAAGTTCTACTGTTGAATTAGACATCAGTTTAATAACCACGGATTTCGACTACTGTATTCTGTTATAGTTGGTTCCTCTATAACCAGGATTTTCTCTATCATAGTTTAGTCTCGACAGTACTGGAATTTTGATTACTGCACCTTCTGGTGTTTAATGTTTCATTCAAATTTAACAAATCTAAGAATATTCATAATATACACTTACAGAGAGGGCCATATGTCAGTTAACAGAGAATATTTTTTAAAATTTAGGTCTTGAAGCAATTTCATGGCCGTATTACTTTGTTAATATTAACCTTTTTATGTACATGATGCTAATTACGTCATTTAAGTGAATTGTTCAAATTGTTTGTCAGTAAATTAATTCTCGATAAACTGCCATATATAGATTATTCTATATATTAAAATTAATACGCGTGTTTAACATATTAATAGAAGTGGAAAATTCGAAATATTTGAGGCGAGGACAAAAAAAGTTTTGTCTACAAAAATTAGAGGTAATTTTTGTAGTATACATTTTCTGGCAAAGGAGGGGTGTATTATATAATCTATCTTTGCAAAAATTTCATTTGCCACTCTATATGCAGATGCACAGTATCAAGTTAAAATTTGTTTATTATACGCTGATACACAAGTATTTCAACTAAAACAGTTTAAAAACATCGAAAATCACGGGTATCGAATGAATCTTTTCCCCAATATCTCTGATATGATTATATGCATCTGTAAGATAATTTCTCAAATTGTGAAAATTCTGTGATATTTTTCGCATTTGCATCGTCAAGAATTATTTTATGATTCTGATAAAATATAAAATGGCTTAAAAGCTAAATGAAGGAGTTCACCAAATTTTGAACTTGTTTTGAATTTTACCACGAGAGAGAGAGAGAGAGAGAGAGAGAGAGAGAGAGAGAGAGAGAGAGAGAGAGAGAGAGAGAGATCATTGTATACACTATGCTATCCATGAAGAACAGAAATGTTGCTATTCTGTAGAATACAGAATATTATATAGATTTCTATTGTATATAGAATTCTGCCAATTCTCTACGTTTAGAGAATTAAGCTACCATAGTGTCACTTTCTGCCTTGGATGAACCTCATACGACGAATAAGCGATGTAATGATTCATTTTCATTGCTCACAGGCAGACAAGTTGTTTCATATTTGGTAGTTGAAACGATATTATGCAAAAAGAACGGATCTTAAACCAATCTTAATTTAAAAGCCTTAAAATGTTGTTTACTTGACGCTTTCTTTGTATGTAGGACTCTGACCCAAAGTCAAGGAAAAAACGCTTTGGCAGTCGCTCCGCTGTTTCCTCACTGGGCAAAATTTTGCCATGTTATTGTACTCAACATTCATTTCAAAGGTCAAGACTGCCGAACCCGTCTTTTGTAGGACAAGGAGTGTTGGCAGAGAAGGAAATAAAATAGAACCCACTCAGAATTGTCATCTGAGCAGCGGTTCCCAACCGGTGGTACTCAGACTCACTGAAGTAATACTTGAGAAAAAATATAATACATAACATTTACCCTATTATAGCAAAAGTTGTTGCAAGAAAATTTATTTATTTATTTTTTCGATATTTGAAACCCAAATCACAAACAAGGTTAGGGTCCCTGCTGATGACGAAAGCGCCAACAATAGCACTAAACACTTTCCTTTGTGTAGTTGCCTCAAGCGACTTAATGCTTGTTGGTCACAGTACTTCCCTGAACGAATAAACCATCACACTGAAAGAGGTCATCGACTTAGCGTCGATATTTCATTTAACAGTGGATTATGACGTTTTGTATAATTCGGTGAAAGTAAGACAGCCATAGGGAATATTTCAGCTTCAAATCTGGTTAAATGGTGGATTTGTTTGAAGGAAGGAAGAAGACTAACTTATATTCAAATGCTTTGCTAATGGCATTAAAATAATCGCTTTCATCCAGGATTAGGTAAAATACTATAATTTATTAATGACGAATTCAAATAATTTGTCGGAATTTCATTGAATGATTTCGACAGAACAGCAGCGAACTAGTTTTGTAAATTATGTAATCCTCTTTACATCAGAACCACTTACTGATTTTTGCTTGCGATACTCAGCATCCCTCGGTTTTCTTCGTCGTATCTACTTTTCAGATTAGTTTTGATCGTGGGGGGGGGGGGGGTTGTATTTAAAGAAATATCACGAGATATGCGAATCCAGTATTCCGGAATTTGACATTTCAAATTATTGGCAGACATTTTAACGATTCTTCACAAGAAGAATTACCTTCACAAATGAAGGTAATTCCTAAGTTTTCTGATGCCACTTTAAAATCCGTTATTTAATGACTACTGTTTTGGAATAAGTTTTAATTTCGTGTTTCTTTAAGATTTTAAGGATGACTTTGTCATCCTTAAAATCTCTTATGATGTTCTGTTTCACGGTGTGCAGACCTTGCTAGTTTAGTTCACGCACGTTGATTAAAGAATCCAATATGCATAAAAATCTGGGTGGTCACGATCTCTTTAAAATCAGAAGTCTAAAGTGTTTTTAGGAGTTTCATGGTTGTGATGGCTGTTTAGTAACTCAACTTCTAATTGTGATACAACTAATATAATGGCGCCTCCGTAGCCAGGTGGGAAGGAGCAGCAGTGCGTAGCACACGCTTCTTGATTAGACCGGGGTTCGAGCCCGTCACCACCAAATATGGAGGATGCGTAGAGGTCAGGGAATGACCACCGCATATCCCCGGAGCAATACAGCCTTAGTTGCTAATGCTCCTAAAAACTAACTAACTAACAACTAATATAATGGCATAATTAAGAGTGCCCCTTAAGTTCTTTTTCAGAGAAAACAGGCGTTTACGCCTGCTAGAACCTGCAAATTACTCTTAAATTTTCTTGAGAGTATAGATGTGGTTGATATTGCTGTATGGACAGTATGAGTTATTATAGACCACCCTTTTATTTCAACAACTAAAGTATCTATCTATATGGACAGTTTCACATTGAAAAATGAAAAACTGTCTAATGAGCTTCGAAGAACAAATGTACCCACCCTCTTTACGACGATTTCGGTAGTGTACCGGAGACAGCGGGAATTCAAGTCATTCGACATTAACAGCTTAAGGCAATAAAGGAGAACATGGCCTATACCCAGTTAAGAAACTCAAAGAAGACAATTTACCGAAGCAGAATTGTCTCCGTTTCACGGTGCGCAGGATAGTACATTCCATAAGTCTTTATGCAAAATAACCATGCTTCGGATTCTCCTGATTTTGGTTTTGGTTTTTTTTTTTCGGAGCATTAGCAACTAAGGCCATATTGCTCCGGTGCGGTGGTCATTCCCTGACCTTTCCGCATGCTTCGTATTTGGTGGTGACGGGCTCGAACCCCGGTCTAATCAAGAAGCGTGTGCTACGCACTGCTGCTCCTTCCCACCTGGCTACGGAGGCGCCTGCGGATTCTCCTGATCAACCGAGACTGCTTATACATATAATCAAAATTCAAGTTGTGTTGAAAATTAAATATTCACTTTACACGGGTTTTCAATTGTGGAAACCGATCTACAGTAAAAATGGAACTGGTTGTAGCGTATATTATGTCATTTACTCAGTATCTAAGAACTATTACAACGAGATATGAATAACCAATGTCTTCTTTTCTTTTATAGTGTCTGGAACATTCCTGGTATTTATCATGCGACTTCCAGCTCTACGTCATATCTTTAATTGTGTTAATCCCTCTAACTAGGTAAGTTAAAATTACTAACATTATTATTACATCGATACAAATTCGTTTAGTGAAATAAAATATCCACCCCTTGAACAGCCCGTTGGGCTGGCTAGCTAGCTTCTTAGGAGGATAATTGTCCTTTAAAATTTTTGAAATGTCCTTTTAATATCACAAACACATTAGAAAAGGAAGTTGCAAACGTGAAAAATTGCCATTGCTGCATTTCCCAATTTTTTGTACTTTGATAGATTCTCTCAGGCCACCTAAACCTGCAAAACTCGTACGTGTCTGTTTATTTATGTTTTTTTTTTAATATATGTATAGAAAATGAAGTTTCATCTGGCTAATCCAGTCATTTCAAACCGACTATCTAACTTTTAACTTATCTTACAACTGAAATGAATAACTTTTGTTATAATTATGTTTCCGATTATTTATCTGCCATTTGTTTTGTAATTATATAAACATGACAGGGATTATTGTATCAGTCGTTAGTGCAAGAATTGGGTTGGACAGTAATTACAAATGGATGAAACCAGTAGTCGGTTCTAGTCTGATTGGGCATCCCTTGGATTTCGGTTGAGTTATGATTTTTTTGCCTATGGTGAACGCTAGAGTGGAAACTATGAACAGAGAATAGCTTACACAAGCAGGAATTGGTATATTTCATGAAAATAAAGATGAGATAAGCCAGAGACAAATGAATTATGGATAAAAATTCATGTTGAAGTGGAAATGGCCCGTTCAATTTTTACAATTATATGCCTGTGAAAAAGACTGAAGTTTCTCTTTCTCTCTGCAGTATGTATTATTTAATTTCCTATGTCGTTTTAACTGAACAGTAAACAAATTTCTATTTTAATTGCTGTTTTATGATCATGAAAAAGATGATGCCAGGGAACCCAGAATTAAAAGATAATTTCATTGCTAAAACACCAACAGCAGTTTTTAAATTATAACATTTGTCGCTTTAATTAATGTCCTTATTTGGTGGGATCGAGTTAAGGTTTATAGCAGTCAGGGTCGATTCATACGAAAAAACCCTAATCTATCTCATCAGAGAAAGTAGTATAATTTAATTAAAGTTAAAACACCGATGTTATTGAAAATTTCCATTAGTGTTTTTGGTAGTGACCTTATGATTCCAGGGACCTGATAAATACTGTATTTTTATAAATCAGAAAAATGGATTGAAAGTAGATTTTTCTTAGAATACTGGCAAGTAACAACAAACTGTGTGCGATATTCTTCGATAATATTCGCAATAAGGTACACTAAAATAGATATTTAATTTAATCAACAGGTGGGCATAAGTACATACAAAAATTTATAGTTGCACTGCATACAGATTGTGTTTCTCCAGTTATTTTTTTCCTGTGGTTATTTTAATGTGTTTGTGAACAATCCGCAGTCAACTAAACATTATCATTGAATAAACTGCCGTTATTCCCCCGGGTATGCTTCACCACTTCGCTTAAAATTTTCCATTTGATTCGAGCGAGTTTAGCATAGAATTCCACGGCCTCCCACACTGGGAGGAAAAGACCTGAGGTCGAATTCCGTCAATGACGCAAAGGATTTTTATGGGCTTTTTTTCGAAACGTAGCTGAGTTAGTCGGTCTCAGGCGGCGATGGTAGCACGGTTTTTCTCCCGGGTATTTATGTTTTTCGTCCAGCAAACCGACCACAGAACACTCGCAATTCCAGACATAATACATAAGGTGGAATATGTTCTGGAGTCACTGATGCCTAAAGCCCAGCAACATCAACGACAATAGAATGGCAGGCACTTAAAACATATATTTAATGCGGTATGACCTTATACAAGAAGTCTACAACAAGCCAACCAAATTGCATGATCTTCTCGCGAGTATAACCGGAACATTTTTAAAAATGTACTGTATAATATCTATGCAATGTAAATTTTATTTGAATCGACAAATTTAAGAAATTAAAGAAGGCAATAAATTACTCTTGGTTTTTATGGGTACTTATTGAAAGACAAAAGAATTGAATATGTATAAACATAATTAATAATGTGAAAAAGAAATAAGCCATGAAATAGATATGTGAAAACAAAATCAGTTGTATGTTGTGAAATATTTTCGTTATTTCATTTCAGGTGGCCCATAGTGGGTCTCGCCATTAACTTCCTCCTCTTGGGAATTTCCATATTCGTCACAGGATTCCTCACGTACTATTATAGTCTCCCGCCGACGTTATTAGTAACATATCCGGATCCAGAGTAAGTATTGGAGAGAGAGAAAGTGCTATTAATAAGAAAGCAACACTTGGCTATATAATATTGCACATTTGGCTCTGATAGAAAACCTAACTAGTGACTGCTGAGCCCGAGAAAAAGAAATGTTCTTTTTTAGAACTGGTCGCATTTTGTAACATTAAAATTTTTTATTGATAACTGAAAACGTAGAAACAAAAGGCTAAGTAGTTTAGGAAGAACGATATTGTAATCAGAAGCAGTGTATAGTTGAGTACAATACCCTCATGGCCTGGCCGTGACGGTGCAATACCCTTTAATTCATTTGTCAAGTTTGATTGTACGTTACTGTCAGTAATTTTCCCATCAAGTTCGACACTCGTAGTCAAACTTGATAGGGAAATGATGTAGTGCAGCTCATAAATAGTTGCCTAACTCGCTTGTTTATTTTATGAAAGCATGATGTGTTTCTTGAATTTATTACCATTTTTTGATGTTCGCAGCTCATGTCAAGTCTGCTATCATTTCTCGTTGAGTTCAATACTGTTTTTTTTCTTCAACATGCGTCGTCTTATGAGGATATTTGCAAATGGTTTGTTTTTATTGCGATATTCAATTACCATTATTATTAATTGGGCTGAATTTTGGAGAAGACCAAACCTAAAATCTTTTGTAATAACAAATATAATTCCAGCAAACTAATAAATATTCTCCGAGGTTGACATTAAACTCCACGAAACATCCAAAAATAGTTATGAACTTACATTTTATTGCTGATATTGCAAACTGGCTCACCTCGTACAAATGAATGTAGAATGGAACCAATTAAAAATATTTCTTAAATTATTAGAATTTGGTAATCTGTAAATTGTACCACCACCAAACTGATTTCAAAATGGGTAGTAGCGTAGGTAGCACAAATATTCTGCATGAAATTCGAAGAAACTGCTCTGTCTGTAGCTCCCTGTAGAAGAAATTGCTCAGTTGGAATATAACTGAGGAAATTTTTTCATCCGAAGCTTTATCAAGTTATTAGCATACTGAAGATGGCCGTCCTGTACGAAGAAGATATTCCTGTATTTATTTTTTGATGTCATAGCTGGTCTTATTCATTTTTAACATCGTAGATAGCTTCCATCAGTAAATACTCTTGGCACATTACCCTAGGGTTTAGCTGTTGTGTGAATACCATATAGACATTCTGAATTTAACAACAAACTCGAACTTGGAGAAATATTGCTTGTTTCGCCCAAAGAATTCAACCTAGAAAGAGCACAAGCAGCAATATAGAAGAATTTCCCTTAGAAAATTGCAAAAATTGATCTGCATTACAACTTACACTAGTGAACTGCGTATTCATTCTCTTACCATTCGCTGGTAAGTATACAGATATGTTCACCTATGAGAATCTAATTCGACTGCTTCAGAGAATGTTCAGGACTCGTGCCTTCGATATTCCCACTGCCATTATTTCGCACAAATATAGTTCTTGCTAATGTGGATATATCAACGGATTATTAGTTTCGAAACTTTTGTTCTTTTTCGTTCCTTTCCAGTTTTTTCTTCTAAAGAGCACTCATTTTTTTACAATTTTTCACGGAGATTGAATCAGAATGAAGAGTTCTGGGTAGAGAGAACGAAAACGGTGCTCATTTAAACCCGAAATTACCACTTATGAACTTGTACGGACGGTTATTAAACGTTTTTTCATAAATCCTCGAAAGAAGCGACGTAGACATTGTATATAATTTTGATTTATTGTTAATAGCCAATGAATAGTCCGTTAATCTTCGCTCTTTCTTTACAGGGAGAGAAATTTCTGGAGTCACATAATTCTCAGTAAACCCTACAGCCATCTTGGACCATACTGTGTGGGTATAGCGATCGGCTATTTATTTTACACGTGTCCTCAGATTCTGCTCAAACCGGTAAGCCATATTCAGGACTTTTTTAAAATCTAATTTTTAAAAACTGTTGAATAAAATACTTATATTCTCATGCTTTTGTCTTAATTCTAGTTCTTTGCCAAATTAATTTAGATTCTGAACGTTAGAAGTCACTCAGCGTGAAGTCACAAAACACTTTTTTTCACAGAAACTTAATCTGTGACGTTATTAAATTTTTATATAATGATTCAATCGAGTATACAAAACTTCTTATTATACAAAATTTAAATATAACGCTATATTTAAACAGGTATACACTAAAAGTATCGAATACCACTCTGATACTGGTGAAAATAGAATCAGCTGTAAAAGAGCCAACGAATCAGTTGCAGCAAGTACGAATCGAAGTACTGATTTGGGGAGAGGAGTTCGAAGGTGATTCAACTTTACGATATACCATTTCAATTCCAAAATCAACTGTAGTCTGTGAAAATAGGGAAGAATTAGAGATTCAACGATCCGGTTTGGTTATGGCAAATTAGCAGTAGAATATGGTCATATTCTACTATTAAAATGTAAGAGAATGTATGTTCTTTTATTTATTCCATGCAGTTTTGAAAACTCTATAACGAAACAAAATTCTCTTGGAGAGGGCTCGAGAGCATTTTGTTTCATGTTAGAGTTTTACGTCTATTTCCCCGGTGGATGTGCCTATGCTGAAAACAGATAGGTTAAAGAACCAAGTATCAACAGAAGAATTCGTAAGTATGTCCACAATATTTAATTTCTGCCATCAGCTGCAACTCGCCAGTCTAACGACTCCAAGAACATCAAAAGTTGCCCAATCTACGCGTCACTCTACGCACTATTTAAATCAGAAGTTCGAGTGTGCATTTGAATGAGGTGGTGACGGTGTGGGTTGCTTATCGTGGGGTCATTGTGTTTAGAATCCTCACTTCGTGTTCTACAGTGGCGTTCTGACAAATTCAGTACACCGTATACGTGAAAATCAGTTTGGAAGGAATCCTGCTCTTCTGATGATGACGCTCTCGGTCACAAAACTTGCATTACCTGATTTAAGGAGACGGATAAAAAATTGATACCCGGGAGTCCCAAAGCAGAGACCTCGTGGTTATCACAGTGGTGATTATCTCCGTGTTTATAAAAGGCCTGGGTGTGACTCCTGTCGAGACGGGATGAATTTTTATGGTCCCCGCCACCACCTCGCTGGACTTGTTAGATTCAGACGAGGATTGTGGTTTTTATTTATCGGAAACACTAGTTTTTCATCCTGAAAACCGATCAAAAAATACACGCAGACAAGACAGTGACGTCCCATGGTTTTAGTTTTTCCTGGTGCTTAAACATCAGAAACAGCTCTTATTTGAACCCACTAATCTTTTTTGGCATGCTCTAGAACGTTGGTTCGGACATGGCTAACTTGTTCATCTACGACTGTCAGATATATTGATAGAAGGAGCGGAACAAAAACAAATTATACTAGCCACCACAGTAACTTGAAAGCGATCCCAAATGGATCAGGTGTCATCATCCATGTGGGTCATTAATATACTAAACATAGGCTAAAAATACTGATATCCAAAAACATTTGAATAATACCGATTTGAGTTATTGAATACAATTTACTGAATTCTGCAGGTTCTCACATAGCGGACTGCCATGTTATTAAATCATTCCGCGTGCTTGGGCTACCAACTTCTGATCTAGAGATGCAGTGAATTTATATCATAAATTTGTTTTTGTAAGGTCTTTTTATAACGCTTTTTGGCTCGCACAACGGTAATTCTTCTTTATGATTAGTTCGTTCTTATTCCCGCAGTACCAACATTTTCTTGGATGGATCGGTGCCATTGCCTGTAATGCCGCTGTTGTCTATGGAGTGTACGAGTGGAATAGAGGCAACCTACCCAACATCGCTGTGACAGTTCTATATGCTGCAACTCATCGGACCGCTTGGGCACTTGGTCTGGCGTGGGTGACTTTCATCTGCGTCTCAGGCTACGGAGGTAAGTCTTTCGTTAAAGTAAGAGTAGAAATAATTTCCAAACACACAATTCTACTTCATATTCTTCGGATTGTACAAAATCGAAAATTTACCGATTAAATCTCGCAATACAATTCATTTATTATTATTATTATTATATTTACGAGGTTTAATAATCACTTAAAATGATTTGTATTGTTTATTGTAATAAATATATAAGAATCTATTATTTGCCGGAAATTATTTTAATTCCATGGTAAAAAACGGGTTTAACGTAAAAAACTTTTTTTTTTTTTTTTTTTTTTGGTTTTATTATCAGTATAATTAAGAGGATTTATATCTTTAACTTTGAAAACGAGGTGTCGTTCCACTGTCTAAAGCCTGTAATTGATGCAGATTAGGTAGAGTAATTGATCTGCGGAGAATTTTCCATCCTATAAAGGTTCTTAGCTCGGGGTAATCTATGTTAAAATTAGTTTTATCAAGTAGAAACAATGTATAGGTTAAATGACAAAAAATACTTTGTTATATCACATGAATATATTTTAATATGTATTTATTAAAGTGTTATCACGTCAATCTATACTTAAATATTGGCCATGTTTCAAAGTTCTACTGAATCCCGTCTTCAGGCCTCTTTAGCAGAGGAAGGTATTCGCCTCAAGTGTAGCTGCTTGCACTGCAACTACCTCAGGTAGTTCCAGTAAATTTTTCATGAAATTTGACGCCTTCATGTAATTTCAAATGAATGCTATTTTAAGCTTAGGAACAAGGGAATCAAGAGAACTATAAAAGTAGCTGCTACAACGGTACCACTCATTTCTAATGTTTAGTACGACCAATGCTGTACAGAATGCATCTAATTTAATTCTTTCTGTATACTATCCTTCTAAAATCAGTTCGTAAAGTGATTCTGTCTCCAAAAATAACTTCGTAACGAAAAAGGTCCTTGAATCCTACCTGGGGCTCTTCATAGGTGGTATAGGCTCAGGATTCATTTTCATAGAGAATAATACTCTTCCACATAGGGTTCGGCTGATCAACCAGTTCCTTCAAAGTCGGAATATTCTTCGGATAGAGTGGGCAGCCAAATCTCTGGACCTGAATTCAAATAATTGTGTCTGGCATACTTTGCGAAATAAACTGGGATACGTTGACTTCCTCTCCGGATCATCCTTTCTTTGTGGTCTGCCCTTGCAGAGGAGTGAAATTATTTATCATTAGCCTTATAAAGAGTGCAGAAGCTGATTGTAAGCTGCGATTCCCTCTACCGATTATGCAAAACTGCATAATCCAGGCGTTTCAGTACGGAGAATACCCTTAGCTTTGGGAGATTCAGGAACTTTGAAGTGTAATTTCTTTTTAAACTCAATATAACTGAGTGCCATAATAAATACATTTCACCAAAATATTTGATAGAAATGTAGAAAGCACCTTTTTCTTAGTTGACACTGACAGTTTGAAGAAATTACGGTCAACTGGATAGTTATCTATGTGAGGAGGGAAGCGCATAATTTTTGTATTTCCTTGTCTACTTTTGGGGGGGGGGGGAGGCGGTTCGGCTAAAGCCTATGGCATCCTGGCACTATAATCCAAAACGGTTAGTATTAGTTTCAATATTAGTATCAGTTTCAGAATGTCTTTCACCGATCTAAGTAGATCGGTACATCGCTCGGTAAGGCCCGTTCACTTTTTAGGTCCTAAGGAAAACTGATGGTTAATAATTTTATTAATGTGAAATTGAAAATTAAAGAGAAATATCTAAATCTGCAAATTCATGTTGTACTCTAGCTGAACAATACCCTGGTATAATTATTAGGAGTAAACATTTTTATTGCTAGACTAACTGTGATTAACAGTTTTCTCTAATTTGATAATAATCTTCACGTAGCGAGCTTTAATAGTAAGTTTAACTATTTCTGTGAGGAAAATAAAAAGGATTTCTTTCACATAGTTTGCTGCGTATACGTTATACTGAATGATTTTGTTTTCGTTTCAGGCATAATCAACAGGATACTCTCTTGGAAGGCATTCATCCCACTCAGTCGGCTCACCTACATGGCCTACCTCGTTAATCCTCTTATCCACTTCATCTTGACGGGGTACATTCGCGAAAGGTTACAGCAAAATCATATTATTTCGGTAAGACAATTTTGAACGAAATTAGTTTATTTCGCTAATATTATGGTCTACTACATGATTAAGATCAAGTTTCTTGAGTAAGCTGGAAGAACAGATGAGTTGGTTGTGTTGTTTTTCATTAAAAACCTTGGTTCATTATGCGTTGGTATACCATGTTGATAAGTTACGTCATTCTTGGTCGTTTTTGAATGAAAAATTCAAGTTTCTGCGTGAAAAATCGTATACTAATCCTTGAATTAACTTTCCTATCACATGGAAGTTAATGCGTGCATCTGCAAATTGTAAGCAGACTGGTTTGTTTTGAGCGATGAAAGGCCCAAAATAATTTCTCTCTCTAAGTAGAATCCCAGACCTGCGAGACTGGTTAAACGCCGCTCCAGAAAATGTCTGCCTTTTTAAATCTTGACCCTTCGAATCGGGTGGAGAGAGGCAAAATCAGTGTATGGGTGATGTCTTAATAAAGGCAGAGTTAAACAATTTAGCAATAGATATTTTGAATTGTGGTAAACTTTTATGCTAATTCAATTTTAGTCTCAGGATTTTGAAGTGATAAATCGGTTGGACACTTAGTTCTGATATCTGTTCCAAAAGGAAAAGGGCACAGTTTTATTTTTATTATTTTTTTAACAATCATTGCCTTCGTCGGTTATTTCTATCAAGATTACACCATAATAATAATAAGGGCAACATCTTTGCAGCAGCATTGTTTGTTTTAGATTATTTTCAGTAAATGTCAAAAATGCTAAGTCAATATTTCAATACAAGTGATTACATTGTTTAAATCCGAACTAAAATTGACAATAATTTAAGCTGATTAAAACCACATGACTATGATATTGAAAACCGAGACGCGCAAAGGTTTAATCCGGCAATGAGACTGTTTGATATTGGTAGAAAACCACATGAGCTTGGCAGAATGAAGAAAATCTTTTAAATATCAAAATATGAAAGTTACCGAAGAAACCTGCAGACTAATTGGAGTCAGGCTAACTGAAACCAAGAGGCGTCATTGTGCATGTCTGTAAATTGCATGAATTCTGTGGTCGGCTTGAACGTTCGAAGGATGAAAAACCCAGTTTTCAAGCGAAAATGACAAACCTGTCATCTAAACTTCACTAACTCGACCATGGAATGAGAAAACTCAATAAGCTCGCCCAAGGTTGAAATTAGAACATGCATTTTCTATATGGCGCTAAAAAAAATGGCCAAGAATTGAGCCAACTGTGGGAACCAACAGGCCACAGAAATGCATGCGAATGATGAGCTGGCTATAATTTTAGTTGCTTGGTTAATGGAGACTAAAAACAACTAAGGGATATAAACTTAACAAGAAAGGTCACCTCACTTATAAATCCTTGAATAAACAGGAAAATATATGCAAAATACTTGTCTGTTTAAAACAGTATTTATTCTGAATAATCCTATACGTGTAGTTGCTTAAACATACGTATATGTTCAAGCACTTACATGTGTAGGAAACTAATTGAAGAATGAATATTTTTCAAGTTTAGTATACACATGTGTCTTATTACACAGTAAATTGGTGCAAAGATATTATATTTGTTAACGCGAAGCTAAAATCCACATTTCTAACACATTATTATGCTATTTTGAATAAGGAAACTTACTCTTCAAACAGTTTTATCACACTTAGTATTTTTGGACACGACCCTTTTTTAAAATGTCAAGAATTAAATCTTAACGACTTCATTTTTCGATCAATTTGCAAAAGTAAAATCTTTTTTTCAAGACATGGGTAACAACCAAATTTCGAGTTGCTTTTTATTTCGAACAAAAGGAGATAAATTATTCAGAATATTCATCTGAATTTCTGAAAGTGCGTAAATTTTAATTCGCCATTCCTGGCCATAGTGCCAATCTAAAGGAATTTCGATTTCACGAGAACTTGGTGAACGGATGAAAGAAACCGGGTTTCAACAGATTCCTCCAAAATTTATGACTGTTAGGGCAATATTACTTTAAAGAATATAACTGAATGCAAGTACGGATTGGAATGGAATGAATAGTACGAAAGGAGTTACTAACTTAAACTCATCTAGTAATGATGTTTTTAACAGTTTAAAGTTAATTTTATTAAGCACCTTGTTTTTTAATAAATTATGTTTAATATTTCCTCAAAGAATACATTGAAACGAATTACAATTTTAAAATATTGCATATTCTTTTTTTCTGTCTACGGACCACCCATTCGTTTTGACAACTTTGAATTGTAACTTTTTTAATAATTTTTAAAGCTAATTTTCCAATTTTCTAGGCCTATTTCTTCTTCGGTCACATGATGACATCCTATGTTATATCGGCCGCCTTCTACCTCATGTTTGATTCGCCTGTCATGGTCCTGAAGAGAATGATCTTTGAGACGAACACGCCGCGAGCTCCACGAATGTCACTGCATGCCATGGCCGACTCCTTACCATCAGCTTATTTGGATCGACTAGGAAAGATTGCGCGAAAGCAAAGCAGGGAAGAACCAGAGCGAAGGAGGCGGCGATCTGGCTCCATCAGTCATATTCACATCAACCACATGTAGAATTACTCGGTTTTGTGAAATTCAGGGGGGGGGATGTTCGCGTCCTACTGATACCGAGGACCACCAAAGATGAAGTCGTGAGTGTTATGTGGGATGTGAGGCAGTGGCCTTCATCTGAACTAACGTGACTTTTAAATTTGTTTACTGCAGTGATTTTTATCCAAGGTGCCTTTTGTATTAGGCGCTGCATAGTCAGACCAGTGCCGCTTTACAGTAGGCTAAAACTACAGGGTTCGCTGGGACTAAAACAGGCAAAAATAGTCTTACGGTCATAAACAGCCGATAGAATTAAAGATAGAATAACACCTGGAATGAAACTGTCTATAAATCTTTGAGATCCCAGCAATGAGTCCAATTGCCACCTTTTTTCGCCATTCAGTTTGAGTATTTTGCTGTTCTGTCTTGCGATATTAACGATAAAATTCAATAAAAATTGTTGAAAATAACTTTTCCTTAAAAGCAGATATGGTCTCTACAACTCGTGTTACAACACATTTGGTACATTTCTGAGAGTTGACCCACTTGTTGCTATATGGGAATAATTAATATTTTCCTCAGTTCTAGGGACATTGGTGATCCTACAAAGCAGAATCGGTCCATGAACCAGGCTTGGTTTTTGCAACCATCGGCTACTGTTGATGTGTTAATTCAGTTTTTGTCCGCGATGTTGTTACTGAGACAGTCTGCCCTGTTGTGGTGAGGATAATCGCCATTGATCTCGGATTGATGTGAAGACAGTTCTGAAAGAAAGATACGGATTTTTCGTTTAACGCACACTGAGTTAGGACATTTCCTCGCTCAGAGTAATTGATCACACCAGAGTGCAGTTCACTATAATAAAGCATCCCTTCTCCAAATATCTTGTCATTGATTGTTGTACTTCTGGAACTCTTGTACAGATTAATTTCTCTGTTGTAAAAATAGCCCACATTTAGTTATTTGTAACAGATAAATGTGCGTTGTTATGAATAAATAACTTCAGACTCAGTCTCTCAGGTTTTAAATTGAGTTACGACATTTCATTTAACTGATGTTTAAATATTTCGAATTATATAAAAATATTTAACACCGTTTATTCTAGAACGCTAAATGTTAATATTACTTTCCCCATGAGCAAATTTAACGTTTTATTTCAGCTATACTACGAAACGGAGCCGAAATAATTTTATGGAAAGCAAAGGAATGGACCCATCCCCACAAAAACATCAATCAGAATAATTTGTTCATTACAATAGAAACCCGAGTTAAACACATTGTTTGTACACATCAGTGAAATAACTTTGACAAGTTACAGCCTTCTTTTCGTGAAAAATCGCTTATAAGCAAGACTTTTTTTTTTTGTAGCCTTTATTTGCATAATTTATAAACAAAAAATACATCAATATGCGATCCAAACAACAGAATACAATGATTTACTAATATATCAATAATGTAAATTAAATCTAAACAATCGATAAAATAAAGATATTTCACAAAAAATATACATCATACAAATAAAAGCAGTTGTTATTCATATTGTTGTCAGTAGCACCCCTGAGAGAGAGAGAGAGAGAGAGAGAGAGAGAGAGATTCTGTTGTATCGAATACCATGTATGGAATTCAAGGCAGAAAATATTGCTAACGTTAGTGCTTAAAATATTAATATTATATAGTGTTTGGCTGTACATTTATATTTATTACAAGTTGCGTCTTGTTACAACTTTAAACTATAAAAACTGAATGATGGTGGATAATACTTGGTAGGGGAATCCATTGTGGGCTTTAAGATTGTAATATTTCATAAGCGGTTTGGCACCATCGCGATTTAATATGCGTAATTATATCATTTGCTATGTCTGGTCCCTGACTAGCATTGTTCCACAGAAAACATCTAGAAAGACGATGTTTTAAAAAGGATGGGTACGAGATAAAATAATACTAGAGAAAATATATCTCTCCTGCTATTTTGGTGTATAAACATCTAAATACATCACCATGCACACAAGGAAAGCAAGGTGACTGATAAAGTTGCCATTTTACTATGACTCTTTTTCTGCGTATAATATTGGAATTAAATATTTACAGACCTCGATGTACTGTCAGATGTTGCATACCCGAGTCCACAACTTACATTATGGCCCTTAAAAGAAACTATTTTACTGATGCTTCATTGATTATCAATTCCTCTTCTGAGTTTCTCGAAATGCCTGTAATACGAGTAAATAAGATAGAAATTTACTCTATCACTCTTCTGCTGTGGATTCATGTTTCCTTATGCATTCCCACCACCCTGGTTTCAATTTTTTGTTCACTGACGTTACTCCCTATCCAAATTTAAAGAAAGCAGATTTTTTGGGCTTTAATACTAAACTGTTGTATTCTTCTGTGATAGATTATTGGTTTCGCTCTCTCACTTCGCCCAAGAGTCTAATATAATTATATTGAGTTAGAACCCGTAATAGCGGGAGGGACTCCTAAAGACCTCCTCAATAGGACTGTAGCAAGCTGATTTCAGAGGGAGGAAGTAGGGTTTCTCCCGTTAGTTTTTCATCCTGCCTTCATCTAACATTTTTATGGCCTAATGTGATGAGCTATGTGAACAGTCGATACGCTGAAAAATTCCCAAAAATAAGAAATAGAGACTTAAACAGAAAGGAATGGGAGCGAAAGTACACAAACTGTACACTTTTTGAGTTATTTACATTCAGATTATTTTTTGCTGGAGTAATGGAATTAGAGCGTAAAATCTACTCGCAGAGAAAATTATTTGTAAACCGAAACAACGTTGCAGTTCAATTACCAGGTTAGACATTTTCGTGTTTAGTACAGAAGTTATGCAGGTTTATAAAAAGGAAAAGAAGTTGTCAAGATCATATTTCGATCAGTGGTGAACGACAAGTTCGTCAATGTCATTCAAATTAGACAAGGGGGTACAGGAAATCACTTCATTAGAAACAAAGCAATATTCCAGTTACAGTGAAGATGTTATGTCACATAACACTGAAACCTATAGGCTTTAATTGGTGCAGAGTGTTATAAATGGTTTTATAGTCAAATGGATCACTTGAATGATCATTACATCAATGGATAGTTGTGCGTGTACAGAAATACATTTGGAAGAAAATTTTTATACGAAGGCTTGGCATTGATATAAAATTTCAGTGTGGAATCACTAAAGAGAATTGAACTCCGCGCACCGTTACTTAAGGCTAGCGATATCCAAAGCACTCTTTAAAAATAAAAAAAGGTAAAACAACTGTTCAAGATATTACTGCACGATGATGCAGTAACTGTCCAATTAACTGTAATTAGCCAGAAATACAATTGGCTGGTTTTTCATAGAAGGGTCAGTGTGATGAAAGAAACGTGGGATAGGCAATGATTTTTTTTTTTTTGTAGAGTCTCGGTTCTCTCCTAGAAAGAGAAAGCATGGTTTAACGCAATCGTGAGCAGCAAGGTAGTTGCTGTTATCAATGAAGCCCTCTGCAATTCACAAGCTGAGCATTTTGCGGGGTCTTCGTAATATTCTTTGGGACACTGTGTGCTGATAAAGCCCTTCGAGGTCTCAAGAACGAATTCCATTACGTTTCCACTGTCAGGGCATTTCTTTCGCGCCTCTTCTCCAGCACATTTTAATAAATCTGCAGCGGCACTGTAATGAGAAAATAAGAAGATCAAATTAAGGAACGAGTCGAGTACCAGTTATGAAATACGAACATATTTGATTATAATGTTATCAATCCTATTCAGACTTTGCATTATTTCCTTTCTATGAAAGGAAATAGTGCAGAATCTTTTAACCACTATTATTGGTTAAAGGGGTTGTCACAGAAAAGAATTTTAATTCTTTTGTGTAAGAAAGAGGAGGGGAAGGGAGGAAATAAATCGAGATCAGGGTGTTTCAGAAGGCAAGTATTTCAAAAATAGTTAGAAAAATTGACAATTAATAAAACACATAAATCAATATAAATGTATTAAAATTAATATAAATTTAGGGGCATCTCCTTGATGGTACCAGGTCGAAATTTCGATAGAAAATCACTATAAACGGACACGAAACCCAAAACGAAAAACGTGTACATTAGAGAAACAAAAATTAGCAGATCATTGTCTTATCTCTTCGGGTGGTCGTGCAATCGCTGAATTTCAAGCATTAAAGAAATCCATGCACCGACGAACTGACAAACAAATTAAATCGCCAACGCAATAGATCTCAATAATGATTACCTTTATTCAACGAAAATGAATTATGCAATAACAGCTAAAACACTTACACACCAAACCATTGACGTGTCAATGGTTTGGTGTTGCCTTGGAGATATCCTTAGCTGTTATGTGAAGATTCTAATAGTTTTACATTTTTAAGCTGTTCGAAGAGAACTATTTCGGCATTGATGTTAAGGAGTGCTTAGTGGGACTAAAGAGAGGCTTGAAGTCTCTCTGTTTGCTGAAAAGTTTTAAAACATACATCAAATTCCCAGTTTTGATTTTGGGTTTGAATTTACCCACGCTCAAGTATATTTGATGAGAGTAATGTCATTTCTCACACGACACTCGCTTTAATAATTTGGAGAGAGAGAGAGAGAGAATATTTGTTGGCGATTGCATCTGCCATTTTCATAATTCTGAACTGAGACAATGCTTAATGATAAATATTAAGTTTCGATGCATAATCATCTCTCTGAGATAAGGTTACATGAGGAAGTTAATAAAAAAAAATATGCGCGTTAACAAATATAAATAATTCGTGATTTATAGCGAAATAAATCAGCCCATCGACATAAAATTGTTACAAAGATTTTCTTAAAATAGTTTAAATAAGCGTTGACAGCGTTGACACTTTTAAATGGATCAGCACTCCTGTTCGTTTCTATTATTTTTTTTAATTTTAGCAATATTTCTGTAGTGGAAAGGGAATACTATGAAATCCGAGTTGAACACAAAACCATCCCAGGTTCACACATAATGTATGTTGAAAATTTGGCAGCATTTTTCTTGTCGCTTAATGCGAAAACATACTTTCATTTATGACGGTTGGGGGTGGGGGACAAGGGATGTGAAATCAGACCTGAAATTTTCTCGAAGACCAAGAGAACATAGGTTGAAATTTTGGCAGCGATCTGACTTTTCGTTCTAAGGAAATACGCGAAATATACGTTTAATTATGTGAACAGATTCTGTGGTCAGTGGGGAGAAGTGCAGGGTAGATTGACTGATCTTAAACTTTTCCGCGGACCAACGAAATATACGGTGAAAATATAGATTGAACATTTTCTCATTAAGTAACGTTTACACATCAGATAAGTTTCCATCCTTCAAGGCAAAAACTGTAGAGACTTAGTATGTCAGGTGTATTTAGTATGTCAGTACACCTGACATACAAGTACTTAGTATGTCAGGTGTGTTGTTCCAGACATTTTTCAGGACATCAACCTCAGCGCTGTCTATTCCTAGGCACTTGACGAATCTGGAGATTGTTATGGTGTCTTCGATCTCTGCCCACGTTAATGGTTTTTCGTGGAAGGGTCCACTGTGCATTAGATGCGCCATTCTCATCGATATGTGGGGGGGGGATGAATCACAGTGCGAGTCATCTTGCAGCACAATCATATCCAACAGTTTTCACATAGAATCTTCCTAAGTTGTGGTTTCATTGTTTGCTGTATCCATGATGGTTTGGAAAATCTCACCAGCTTGTATTTTAGGTGAGAATAATTTATGGATGAGTCCTTACGAAGATAATATGCGCATATGCATATATGCTAACGTGCCAAAAACTCCAAATGCACAACACCAGATGTCATGTTTAAGTCTACAACTGACTATGGAGAACTGTCATCATTCGCGCATGTTTGTTCAGGTCGGACTTAAGACTGCAATTAACAGGCTATAGCATCTTCAGTTGAGGTTAAAGTGCAATTAAGTTGTAATTTTTAATCATTACTTATACCCCCTCATAGAAGTTTTGAACATATTAAAAATCTGAAGTTTTTCTGCTGTATGACTTTGAAGAAATCAGAAGTGAATAAGTGTCTCCGTGTTCCAAAATCCTTTTGCTAATAAAAAATAAAATTAACAAATAAGACAAACGTTTATGAACAATAGTGGTTGTAGCCCTCCAGGTGTCTATGGTAATTTTAGCATAATACCTTCGTCTTTGAGCTTACAGGGTATTTAGAATTTTGAAATATGGCATTTCCATTATCACTGTACGACCCGGATGCTACTATCATATGCTGCTGAGTAGTGCAATTGAGACACTGAACATTGGAGCCGAGGTTTGTGAATTTTCTGATGAGTCAATATTCAGCATGATTGCGGTTCTCGACCCATTTACAGGTTGAAGAGAAAACGTGGTGTGCGATGGAAAATTACACTTTTGGTGTTGTGGGAAGGCACCGCCGTTAATGGCCACACGTCTCTTCGTTTATGAGGGAAGATATTGACTGATCGATGATATCGGGATGAAATCTTCGGCTCTTCATGAGGAGCCCCACCACTCCCCAGTTGTGTATTGTGAACAATAACGCATCACCCATGAGACGGTTGATTCATGAATTTCTGAAAAGTGAAGATATCTGGAGAATAGAATGTCCTGCCTGATTCCCAGACCTTAACCGTAAACAACCTGCCTGATACTTTTTGGGGAGGCGAACTGAAAGCGTTAACTTTCCCCAGGTACCTACACGAGCTAAAATCAAAGGAATGGGATTTATTGCCCACGGCCTCCCTGAATAAGGTTATTAGCAATAGGGAAGGTGATTAATAAGGTTATTAGCAATAGGGAATTACACCCCTCCCTATTAATCCTCGTGTGCCCCTCTATTTATAGTACGAAATTAGTGGTTTTTACTTTGACATGCACATTCATTGTACTTTGAGTGGGAAGATAAGAGTTCTTCATGACGAAAAAATCTTACTGGAATATCCAAAGGTTGTTAAACTCCTTTAACTTATGCACGTGAACGTTAATTTACATTTATCTGCGTACAATTCTGAAAATCCTGTCGTGAACATTACTTTCTAAATAGTTTTTTTGCTCTACCACTTTGGTTTTCACGCCCTGCATCCATTGGGTTTAAAAGCCAAAGAAAGAAATTGCGTGCACTGATATTTCTATTGGATTTGCAGTGATGAAATTCAGCACGCGAGCAGAACACCAAGTGTATTTTCAAAGGCGATTCATAACTTAAGTCATTTTATTCTACCGTCCTGGAACCGCTGCTTGAATTATCAACATAGTCCAGCGAAGAGACGGATCGAACAAGGAATGGCACACAATTTATAGACGAAGTATACTGACGCCTCATAATCTTGATTGCTTGGCATGTAACACACATTCTGTTATACACACATTCTGATAAAGATGAACTTTTCATGGTTATAAATGATATTAGAAGTACGGGGTGTGTGATAAAGAGGTATAAATGAGTCGAAGGAAGTTTTCTTTTAGCCAATGAGTTGTAAATTACTGGAATAAGCTACCTTTTTGTTAACTTATTCCAGTAATTTACTTCGTAACTCGTTTTTGAATAATTGAGGGTCACGCCTTGGGCAAATTCAGGTTTTTTTTTTGTTTAATTTATTTTGCTTGTGCAGCGAAAACCAAAGACGACTTCGCACTATATGGCCATACGAATGTCAGTATCAATTTTATTCTTGCTTTCAGTTAACGTATCCTTAAAATGTCACCGATGCTTTCCCAGTTAATACAAAAATTTGTTCCTATATAAAAAAATAAAAATATAATTTTCAGCCAAAATAAAATTTTTGTAAAATATGTAGGACATTATTTCATAATAGAGCAATCTTGATATAGTGCAGAAAAGATTTTTCGAAAGCTGCAAAATCAGAAAAGTGAACATTTAAAAGAGAAAAACATACGTACCAGCAGAGCTTGTGTTCATCGCTAGTACCCTGGCTACTTGACCCGTGCTTTGCTTCCAGACGTTTCTCACAGTTTTTGTAGATGTCAATATTTTTAAGCAGACAGGCCATTGCATTCTCTTTATCTGAAAAAAAAAAAAAAAAAAAAGAAGTGGAGAAGGGATACTCATCGGATAAGTGGGGAGGAAGTTAATAACTTTTCAACATCCATTTTAATAAAACTGTGGATAACTGGCCGGGGTGTTATGAGAAGGGGGTCATTCATATCCGATACATTCTTTATATTTCCGACTGACGGATTTCAGCAAAGGTGGATTTCTCTCTCTCCGCAGCCAGTTTTAAACAAGGATTTCAAACCCATGTGTCCACCTTATTTACACTGTGTCCCCGTAGGCAGATCCACAATTTTCAATCTTTTTCAAGACTTACTGCTAATCCCAACTGCGTTCATTTTTAACTCTCAGCTACGCATCATTATTCTGATGTTCAATCTTACACGATAGAATTTCCATTGGTGTTTCACTCATCATCATCAGAAATTACTTTATAATTACTACCAACCTTTTTCACGGCATCTGAAACTGAACTTGCAGGAAAACGTTTTGTGGTTGCCCATGACCATCTTCATCTCCTTGGGCAACAACCCTCTCTGCATTCGCCTCGAAATTAGCTTATAAACAAAATCTTAGTTCATTTGCAGATGAATTCGCTCTTCATTCAAAAAGCCCAAAACTCAAAAGTAGCAATTTCACAAGAAAATGAAAATATTCAAAAAGTATTTGGGATTTCAGGTTGCCTCATTAATTCACCTGAATCTGCAGAAATGATAAATTCTGAGAGAAATATTTAAACCAACGCCATGTTGAAATTGTCACTTCTCAAGAAGTCTGCGCCTCTCGTGGAATGCCAAATCGTCATTCCAGCAGCATTTTAAGGCCTCAAGAACAAAAACACTCATTGCACTAGGGCATTCGCCAGGAGTTTGTTGGCCAGGCAACACAAAATTTATTCAAAAAAAAAAAAAGTTCAGCTTTGTGTTTTCACACTGGTACTACCGCATAAATCATATGAGTGTTATTTGGTTTTTAGGAGCATTAGCAACTAAGGCCATATTGCTCCCGGAATATGCGGTGGCCATTCCCTTAACCTTTCCGCATCCTCCGTATTTGGTGATCACGGGCTCGAACCCCGGTCTAATCAAGAAGCGTGTGCTACGCACTGCTGCTCCTGCCCACCTGGCTACGGAGGCGCCCATATGAGTATTTATCCCGTTCTCTCTTCAGCAACACCCTTTAAAATTGAGTACTGGATCCGGAAATCTGAAGAGAGAGACAGTAAATCCCCTCATCTCAGTCCTCTATGACAGTATCACGGTTTCTCCACTTGTAACTTGCCTCAAAAGATTCTTAAAGACTCCAATTAGGGCTGTTTTGCAAGTAGGCGGAGTGAATTGGGTTTTCTCTGTGAGCTTATTTCAGGTTTTTCAGTCCACACATGTTAATTCGCCATCGAACGCGCATACATTTGTACAGACATAAAGCACAAATAGCCTGAGAAGTTCACACACTAAAAAAAGTCAACAAGGACATCCCTTATCAGTAAAGTTATTCTCCTCCCAATGCCTGATTTAAGGCCATGGAAGTAAATCATTTCTATCCAAAACATCTCGACCCCATCACCAAAGTTATCATGATCCAAAAGAAAAAGGCTCGTTAGCCAACCCACAAAAAAAAGAAATATATATATATATGAGTGAACCTTGATAGTACCCCACTCTGATGAGGTGGTAATTCAGCTAAACAGTTATCGCAACTTTAATAATCTTTTATTTAATCAATTTGAGACCACTCCAAAACCTCGCAGAAATAACCAGAGCACATCCCAGGAGGAAGTAGTACTTCTTGAATAGGCTTTGTAGGTAGTGGATATGGGGTTCTATAAACAAATATAAAAATTTACTCTTCTTTGCGGACACCTTCTCTTGACATCAGTTTCGACGAGATCTGCGGTATTTTGGGGTTAATGGGATACAAACCACTGCCTTCCTTGTGTAGAGCTCATTTGAATTAAGCCTTGTTGTTGTTTTAGGAGCATTAGTGACTAAGGACAGATTCCTCAGTGTATATTGTCTGTAAACTGTGTTCTCAGGTCGATTTTCTGTTTGCTTGATAAAAAAACCCAGAATTTTCAGGAGTGAAAACTGTTCTACCCTCGCTTGAGACCGACTAACTCAGTCACTGCGAAATTCCTCCCACCATCGACAGGATTCGAACTCAGGTCTGTTCCACCCCTTGTGGAGAGGACGGCGGGAAGCGCAGTGGTATTGTCACCGTCCTCCCCACACCGGGTGGGAAAGACCCGGGCTCGAATCCCGTCGATGACGGCGTAGATAGCAAGGGTTTTCGTACAGCAAAACAGACAAATCGACCAGAGAACACACGCAATTAACAGACATAAGACACACAGCACGGTAGATGAATTTAATTATTCGGGTGGCCTAAAAATAATAGCTTTAATAGTTAATAGCAACCTTAAGAGGAAAAAAACATCGTTGGGTTCCGTCTTGCTGTCGGAACTAGATAACGGTCTGTTCTGGTTGAGGAACCATTACAAGAGCTGGCCAGGTTCTTGTAATGGTTCCTGTTTCCTGAAACTGCTTCCATGGTGCCGAGACGACACTGCGTGACACATTAAGCCAAAGTGCCAACTCCGCCTGTGATTGCCCGGCTGCAAGTCGTCCAACGGCCGGCCATCTAAAGGACAATGACCCACACCAAGTGGAAAAGGTTTGAAACCCGATGATGACGCGAGGAACTTTTACGGGCTTTGTTTTTTTTTTTTTTTTCACTCCGTGTTTGATTTAGTCGGCATCAGGCGTAGATAGCAAGGTTTTTCCCTCCGGAACCTGGGGTTTTTCGTCCAGCAAAGCAGGCAAATCAACCAGAGAACACTCGCAATTCACAGACACAATACACATGGGTAGTTGAATTAACATCGACAATAAACGTAAATGTAATGCTCTTCATCTGAACCATAATAACTTACAGGCCATCTGTTATAATGCCTCAGTTAAAAGATAGCCGGATAAGTTTTGATCAGCAGATAAACCTTGGTGGACAGATTTTGCTGCTTAAACCGTGAGACCTTCTGATTTTAGCTCGACTTTACGCAGATTAATTTTTTATTTCGTGTAGGAAATACAAATTGATCGAACTTATTAGCTTGGGGAGGAACTGAAGGTACAAGACATCGGTTCCTACCTGTAATTTCACTTCTGGCGCTACGGCTGCGGCCACTACTTGCCACAAGGTTATCTCCACGCTCTCCTGGGCACGTCCACGAGAGTTCACCTGCTCGGTCGACCAAGTAAGTCTGCAAGAATAGCTTGTCATTGTCGTTGCAATCGGACTGCATGTTGTTCCTGACGCACTGTCTGAAATGCCAGTAATTCCTGCAAAAAAAAGGGAGGGACAGAGCATAAATGAGGAAATAATTCTAATAGTGAAAAACATTTCTGTTTGATCTTTCTCATATTTCAGTCCTCCAATAAAACTGATGAATCCTCCAATTATCCATTCACCTTTGCTGTTAAAGTAACTTGGCGTCTATAGTTTAAGCTATCTACAATTCCAATCCTGCAACGATGAAATTGGAATATTGGCCTATGTGCCTGTATTTCAAACGGCCTTTGTGTCAGTTTGTAGAATGTCTAACCTCATTTGTTATCTATCATTTGTATTTAATTATTATTGTTATGATTTTCATAATAATAAAATAAACATCGCAAATGTTACTCCAGCGGGCCTACCTTCCCCAAGCTCCGAGTGACGGCTAAGACAGATAGTGACGCCATCTGGTGTCACTACAAAGAACTAACACCACTGGACGTAAGCCGACCTTAACAGGCCCACCTCCATAGATGGATGGTGTCGAAAAGAAATAATAATCATACAGTATCGAGTGTAGAGCAGGATAAAGTAACTTGAGTTCAGGCCTTAAGCGAGGGGTCGGTTCGAAAGATCGGAGACTGTCTCCCGAGGAAGACAGTGGAGCGGGTGGCGCTTTCTCCCGTATGGCTACCACAAGAGATGGGCAAGACCATCTAGCACCACAAACTGGAAGTGCTTCCTCACAACTGCGCTAGAGACCACCCAGGAAGGAAGAAAAAGAAAACGTCAACATATGAAGTGGACCATTGAAATGAATACGTATAGTGGCGGTGTCCCTATTAAGAAATAACCAATCTAGAGGCCGATATGACAATGTACAGGTCGAGACTACATACCAAGTGGTTAGAACGATTCTCGGATATTCAGGTAATCGAACAACGAATAGCGGACCAGAGAAGGACCATCGTCACGAAGAACCTGATAGCTCTTGCAATCTTGGAAAAAATCGAGCAGGACGTGAGCAATTAACTACAAAGAACAAAGAATGTGGACAAGAAGGAACCAGAGGAGGAAGAGCAAGAAGAAATACAACCCAGAGCAGCTGAAGTGGAAAGAGAAGAGGCCATGATATGCGGAATAGAAGACGAGTGGAAGAAGGTCCTAACAGAATTCGAAGGAATGGACCCCAAAAAGACCCATGCGATACCGAAGCAGAGACCAATATAATCCTTTAGAGCAGGAGTGGCCAAGAAGCGATCGCGAGCTACCAGTCGATTGAGGTTAATTTTTTTCGATCACGACGAATTTTAAATATTTCCTTTATCCGTTGAACCACGTGACTTATCTTGTCGCCGCGCAGCCCCTAGGCTTGTCTAGTGAAAATTCACGCAGTTACGTTGTGTGTGTGTCGAATTATTATTTAACTTACTTAATATTAATAACTGGACAGTATTTATGCGCTAATTTAAATATTCTTGGATTTAAAATCGTTGATTTAAATTTAATACTAACAAAAGAGTAAAACGTATCATTATTATGACAAAAGAAAAATATTGCTTTTTGATTTGCAACGTTTCCGTAGCTATACCCAAAAAAGGAAATTTAGAAAGGCACTTCAATGCATTTCTTGGTAAATACCAACCACCTAATTCATGAAACCTAATTTACAATCTAAAGCAGTAACTGTAGCATCATTTAAAGTGAGTCATCTTCTTGCAAAAAAATGCAAACCATTTTCTGATGGCCAATTCAAAGACGCATTTTTAGAAATAACAGATTCTCTTTTTGAAAATTTCAAGAACAAAAATGAAATTAAAAGTGCTCTTCAAGATCTGCAATTATCTCGAAATACTGTGATGCGACACATCGAAAAAATGATTAAAATGTGAGCGACTCACGAGCACGCAATTGTAGTGGTGAGATCTACAAATGCAGGCTCAGCAGTTACAGCACAAGGAACTCAAGGCCTGCCTGAACGAAAAATACCACTAGAGACTCAGAAGCCTGCTGAAAGCGAATGGAGGGTAAGTGTTTATATCTTTAACACAGTTTAAAGCCATAAACTTCTTCGGGATCATAGATTGGACTAACACCGATCTGGAGGATATCATGAGAATGACAAGTGCAATGATCACTAAGGTCTGCCAATACCACCCGAAGTCAGCCATTGAGAGACTAAAAATAGCTCGAAAAGAGGGGGGAAGGGGCCTGATAGACCTCATCGAGCAACAGAAAACAGCGATAGCTAACCTGAAGGACTGAAGGATTACTTTCAGAAAAACGCAGCAGCACTCTACCTGGGCATAAGGAAGATAGACAAGCAGCATACCCCACTCAACTTAAGCGAGGAGACTCGTACTGCCCATCAAGAACAAACGAATCTAGAAAGATAGGCAAAGAAGACACTACAATGACCTCCATCAAGACTACATAGATAAAATGTTTTCCAATGCACGGCTCACGAGCGGGACACTCTCCCCCGAGACTAGCTCATGCTCGCCATCCAAGACCAGGTAATCAACACCATGAACTATAGAACATACATCGTAAGGAGGCCCAGAGTGACAGATGACTCATGTCGACGATGCCACGTGGCCTCAGAAACGACCTAACACATCCCAGCAGGATGCAGGGTAATCATCCAGACGGAATACACTCACAGAAACGACCAGGAAGCCCGGGTAATACCTCAGAAGCTAGCGAGGAAGTACGAGTTGATCAAAGAGAGTGCATTGTATAATAAGTATGAACTACAGGCCATACAAGAGACCCCAAACCACAAGTTGTACTGCGACCGCACCATAATAACGGGCAAGGCAATTCCGCACAACAGACCACACATAACCCTTACCGGCGCCTCCGTAGCCAGGTGGGAAGGAGCAGCAGTGCGTTGCACACGCTTCTTGATTAGACCGGGGTTCGAGCCCGTCACCACCAAATACGGAGGATGCGGAAAGGTCAGGGAATGACCACCGCATATCCCGGAGCAATATGGCCTTAGTTGCTAATGCTCCTAAAAACCAAATAACAAAACAACATAACCCTTGTCGACAAGAAGGAAAAGGCTACATATCTGATATAGCGGTGCCCAACACTGGCAACGTCCAGAAAACCCAGGAGGAAAAGATCAGGAAGTACTCGGACCTAAGACAGGAGATCAAAGAGATGTGGCATATGCAACAAGTAACGACCATTCCGATTATTGTGTCAACCACCGGTATGGTGTCAAAGATCCTACATAACAGCCTAGTTTATCAAACCAAAGAAAATCATGGCCGATGGACAAGAACTAGAAGAAGCGAAAAGGTATGTTTTCCTTGGACAAGAAATTTCAACAGATGGAAATATCATGATAGAAATTGAACGGTGAATAAAACTGTAGTGGAAAACATTTGGAAAGTTTAATATAGTCTTCAAGGCAAACTTTCCGCTCTGTCTCAAACGAAAAGTATTTGATCAATGTATCTTCCCTGTCTAACATATGGTTGGGAAACATGGACATTGAATTCCAAAGCTTTACAAAGACTGAGTGTCACACAGAGCCTAATTTTGAATGTAACCAAAAGATATCGAAAAACATGTGAATGGATTCGCCAACAAACCAAGGTCTGCGAACCTAATTGAAAGAACAAAGCGCTAAAAAGGGATATGGGCAGGTCACATATCAAGAACTAACGACAGACGGACCAAACGATTTTAGAATGGATACCGCTTGACTCCAAACGCCCAAGAAAACGACCAAAGATGAGGCGGATCGACGGAATTTTGAAATTTGCTGGTGTACAATGGCAAAAAGCACAAGACTGCAGTTGCTGGAAATTTGTTGAGGAGGCCTTCATCCTGTAGTGGATCGACAAGGGCTGAAGATGATAATGATACTCTGTACGTGGGTAAAATTAAAAATAATATATTAATTTTTATATTCAGGCTAACCTTGAGTAACACTAGCAGTTTGGTAAAATAGTTCAGCTAAGAACACACGCTGCACTTTCCTATGCTCCATGGCTTGCTTAATACTGCTTTCATTAAGAACTTTCGTTTTGTGAACAATAACCTTCCCTAAGTTAAATAATCCACCGCCCCCAGCCACTTCTAAGAAATGAACTTGTTTTCTAGACGTGTAAAATAGTTAATGTTACGAAATACCTGTTTACTGCACGAGCAAACTGGCTGTGGTAAGGTAAAAAAACATTACAACCTCAGAAGGCACATTCTGAGAGATGCTAATTGTATTAAATTTTCCTTTAATGGAAAAACAAAACGAGGAAAATAAACAGATACAAGAAAGCTTTATTCTAATGATAATTTCAGTCTTAAAAATCTCTCTTATGTACATTAATGAATAATGCATATTCAACAAACAACCGGACAAACCACAATGCATCTCTACACCATTGATCAAATAATCCCATGAATATTGATAAAAGTTTGCAGGACGTTAAAAAGCATTGTTTCTGCTGATATTGAAATTACTGATTATTTACTCTAAAATATATTTTACTCGTGAATTTAAACTGTTCACTCCTGTATAACAAACAATGATTTTGTTGAAAATTTTCCTATAATAAACGTTATGAACCTCATATTTGTGACATCGATTTGAGACTCATCGTTCAACATAAGATAAAATTCCCATCCCCCTTGGACAACCATTTGTTGGTACGTGCAACAGAGAAAACGATGCATTCGGTTTGAACAAGTTCTTTAAGTAAAATGAATCAATGGGTGTGCGTTTAGTGTCTTGTTCTAATAACTGGTATGCGTAATCCATTGATGTATTAAATTCCATATTTGTCTGTTAGATAACCCAAGGAGGAAATTAGCGTCTTCCGTTTTTAAAATGTTGATAATAAGAAGGGTTTTTTGTGTCCAAGTGAAAACATGAAATAATAACAAAAAGGCAGGATCTTGTGCAACACAAGACAGAGGGGAGGGAAGTGTTTCTTTCATATAATCAATTAGAAATGATGATTTTTGTTGCCTTTATTGGCTTGCCGAATTTATAATCGTCCTATTTGAATTATTTTCAGTTTCTTGGAAAGGTTTAACTGCCGTTTAGTTGTTTTTGGATTACACATTAATATGCAAATTAATCTCTCGTGCATGTGCGAGAGTGAAGTGACGGAACGTAATCTCCACCTACATAAGATCAGGTGACTCTGCATGCGATGTTTTTCAATATTTCACTCACTCTCATTCTTTCTCTTAGTACCAGTAAAGATGAAAGTTAATTACCAATAGCTGTGTTCACTTTTACTGTTGATGTCGCTCATTAACCCGAACACGTCACCTATTTTTGACGATGATTATTATTAATGGAGCTCGTATTGATTTATTTTTATTTAAAATTCTCCCTCCTGAACTTTTCACCATAAGGAATTTACAGGTGAGTTTCCTTTTCTAAAGTTATATGTGTACTAAATCTTAAGATATAAGAATCAGAAAGTGGGTTCCATTGAGAAACTTGCTGGTAATTCTTTGATAAGCTAAGTACACTCCTATTAGGTAAGTCCTGTATCGTGATAAATGGAGCCACAATGCACCTGAACTTTCTTCATTAGTTATAAAAAAAAAAAAAAAAAAAAAAAAACCAAAGATTTTGTAGAAGTAAATCTATCAAAATTTAAAATAAAAATTGAGTGTTTGGATTCCGACTCTTCGGTTGGAAATCGTTTTAAAATGCAGATTCCTTAGGAATCCTCTTACCTGCATACCTGTTCTCGGGACAGTGGTTGTCTACTTTCACCGTTTCTTTGATGGCCTCTTTCGCAGTTTTCCATGCTTTCGCCTTGGAAACACGGGCTGTACATCCAGTTTTCTGCAACATAAATCGAATTCTATAGTACATATAAGCTAGAAAGCACTAAACAGCTGAAAATCTTTCAACTATTTTCCTCGTGAACACTTCCTTTTCGTTCATTTATTTATCGGTTTAATACTTATTTTTCACCCATACACGGAAAGTTTTCCTAGATACCTATCAATTAATTAAAATCTTTAAAATATTTTCAATAGTTAATTTTTAATATAAAACTGACTTATTATACAAGTTGCAATAAATATTTTATTCTAAAATTAGCATAATTCATTTTTCAGAAGACATTAATTTAGACACGCTGAATAAAAACGAGGAAGCAGCGAGTCCATCTAACAGATTCTCAAGATCAAATCAACAGTCATTATTAAAAAAGACAACGTGACCTTGAAATGTAATTGTCCATCGGGGGGGATAGTTCAATCATTTTTTAACTCAAGGCTATATTCTTTAGGTAGCCTACAGTTGGAGAAATATATACACTTCTGTAGCGCCACAGACCTACATTTCCGATCAGAACAAAAACTTTCAGGATCAATTTGAGAAAATTGGTATTCCAGAATAATAAATTCCAGTATCTAAACATTGAAAGTTTGCTTCTAAACAACAATTATCTCTTGTTGTTTGGTCATAATACCAAATTTTGATTGCAAGTGTATCCATCTGTTGGTAGTTGCTGCAATAAGTTAATTCCTGGAGACGACAATGTTTCTATGGTGTAATGCTAAGTGTGGCAAACAATTGATAACGCGGGAGGGTTATTTAAACTCAAATTTGGACTCGTCGTCCACTGCTGCAAGGCGTATACACGCTTTTGGTACGTAGGTGAACTTGTCCAGACGGCAGATGCATAATGGATGATAGGGTTAACGCGCATTAAAGGATATCGGACGAGCAGCTTTCGGTTTGTAATGCCTATGAGTTCTTACTTGATATCCAAATGTATAGCATAAAGTTTTATTTTTAAGGTCATAGAAGTGATATCGAAATGTAAAGTTCTTATTCTAAGTTATCCCAAGTCCTTGTGCACGTTTACCTTCAGGAATTGCTCCATGGGGCTCGCATCTGGTGAGTATGGGCTTGGCACACCCAGGGTCCTGAGCTGGATATCATTTTTCTTTCTTGGTGATTCCCTTTTGACTCTCTCTCTCTCTCTCTCTCTCTCTCACAGGGTAACCTGGGAACTTTCTTTTTTTGCCTGCAGCATAAGCCTCAGGCTTCCTTGCACCATATGGCTGTTAATAATATAGATGAAAGTAAGAACATAATTTTCGACACGTTTCTTCGAAAAACGTGAGCTGTGCCAAGCCCATGCGTGGTTTTACAAAAGAAACGAATGTATGGAAAGGGTTGTTCTGTATGGTCCGACAGGCTGAGTTATGTTAAAACCTTCCGTGAAAGTGCAGCAGACCGCTGTTCAGAACTGACGAAATATTGCTTATTTCTGCAGGGTGGACTGTTTTCTCAGTAGTGTGCCGGACTTCACTTTGCTCCCTCATTTCTGCTATATCACTTGCGTTAAATTACTTCCTTCCTGGTTAATTGGATCTCACCGTAATATGCCATTTTCAGTTCCTATGATTTGTAGGGAACTAAAAGACCATTCTACAGAATTGTAGAATGGTCTTTTGGTATGAGGGGTCACTAAGCAATGAAATGTTTAACAAACATTTCGGGAAATACTTCTAAATATCCAAATATACCATCAGCTAAAAGACCCATTTCACACAGTGAAGAACTACCTGTACCACAACCACCAGAATCTTACAAATTAGATGAGCTAGATTTTGAATTTCATTGTGAGACTCAGAATGATTTTGAAGAAGACCAGAAAGTTAGTGGCCCCACACATGAAGTGACATGTTCATCTTCGAAACTACACTTAATATCTCAAGAGGAACTAAATCTTATTCGTCATCTGAACTTGTTTAAAAATCAAGCTGAGGTTGGATCAGTTGTTAATGACAGCCCGCTACTGCAACAGGATCTAGAAAACTTGGACAGATGGGCTTGAAAGGTGGCAACTAAAGTTTAACATTGACAAATAGATATGAAGTTTTCTGAGAGTGTAGACTGGCTGCCAGAGCAGCTCCTGGGGTCTTGTCAATGATATGCAAGAATTTTGCTAGCTGGGATTGATTATACCATTTTTATAAGACAATGGTCGGGCCACAACTTGAGTACTGCGTACAGGGCTGGAGGCCTCATTTTAGGAAGAATGTAGAGCTGCTGGAACGAGTACAGAGAAGGGCAATGAGGTTGGTGTGGAAAACAAAGGATTGCTCTTGTCAAGAAAGGCTTAAGTTCTGAAAATTGTAGCGTCTGGAGACTAGGCCCCTGCAAGGTAATTTGATTGAGGTGTATAATGACTTCAGCAAGCTTAATGCTGATGAGATTCTTCCTCTTGCCCTGATTACCAACCTGAGGGGGCATAAATTCAGATTGAGGACAGTTGTAGAATAGATGTGCGGAAATTTGTCTTCAGCCAGCGGATGGTTGATTGCTGGAATAAACTTCCATCTGCTGTGGAAGTTGATAGCTTAAATAAATTCAAGGAAGAAAAGGACAAACTTTTGGAGTTAATGAATGGGTGAAATGGGAAGGTTTTTCGATTTTGCTGCTGCTGTATAAGCTGGCTTTTTTTGCATCATATGTCTCTGCTAATGCGTCTTTAACGGTGGAAAACTACCGTACTGTCAGGTGCGTTATCGCTGGTAGCGAATACCGGTTTGATATTGTTGTTAAACATCACGTTGGGGGGGGGGGGGGGCAACAGATTTATATTCCGCTCACTGATCTTTAACCAGTTGACTGGCAAATTGTTTTCAGTTTAAGGGGAGTTTTCAGAAAACTCCTCAGACTGAATTCTACAGAAACTTTTTTTTCTTGTGATGAGCTGACACCACGTTCTATATTTTAATATATATATTTTTTTTTTGTTCATTGATGCGAACAATAGTAAAACTACACTTTAAATTATACGAGTATTATCAACTTCAAGTCTATCCAGAGAGATATTTATTAATAGTAATTTAAACTTTAATTTTTTTTTTTAAATTTGCGTCTCGAATACAACGCATAAACGTAACTTCCTCATACAATCAGAAATGTCGCTTGCAGGATGTGACGATCCTCTCTTACACTTACACGACTATTCCCGAAGAGTTTCTAATTATCATTCAGTACGATAACGATTCGTTGCTCCTCTGGGATCACTTGTGGAACTAATTACTTAATCGCTCGCAATATAAAAGGAAGTAAAGTTAAGGAAGGTGAATTGGGTGCAATTTATTTTTTAACAGATGACTTGCACCACCCTCATTCTCACCAGCTCAATTAATGAGGATGATGACGTTATGACTGCAAAAATGGCACTGATCGCATCTGTATAAGAGAAACAGTAAATTCCGTGACAAATTTGAACATCCTCCCACTTTGTATTTTATTGATTGTTTAATTAAAATAATTATTTTATACAAAATTCTTGCTAATAAGAGAAATTGAAAAAAAAATAAAAATTAAGTTAAGCTGCGTATTCGAAGATAGTCTTCCCGTACGAGAAAATTACATGTTAGTTTGGATCTAAGGAATTGTATCAGAAGCTTCCAGTTGAGGCTGTGGAGGATCTACGATTTTTCCTTATTTTCCCAGCCGAATCTAACAAAGCACAATTTAAAAAAGCGCTCACGGGGTGTTTCAGAAGTACTGTATTTGCAAAATAATTCTGCGACTCTTCGGGGGTCAAAAATAAGAAGCTATGTGGTCAGATGAATGGATACGAAGTTCTGATTGGTAAAAACAACATAAAAAATAAACCGATGTACCAATATGTTTAAAAAATTTTACTAGTTACACGTTTGCTCATTTTACCACCGAACTCCATCTTTTAAAATTTAAATAGCCAGTAAATGTTCAAACCGGACAACTGTTTATGAAATTGTGTTTTTAATCCTAAGATGTGTATCAACGTTTTGCACGCACTTTTCAAAAACGCCTGGTATGAATCTGTGTACATATAGAGGGCATGCAAAAAAAAAAAAAAAAACGACCCCAGAAGTTAATTTATTTGTTAAGCTCTGATATGTGGTGTCCTTTTTGGTACCTCTTGTGTGGCGAAGGCTGCAAATTATATCAGGATAGATTTAACGTACGTGATAAAAACTAGTTTGATATTTCCTTCGTGTGCTCTACACTCCATACAAACAACACGCTACACACGCACTTCTGGCTCTTACAGAGTTCTGTATTCCACACAAGAATAGCGATGTCGCAGTTGTGGGAACTGTAAGGACCCGTCCTTACATTAATTAATAAAAATGGTTAAATATTATGAGAATTTAACTGTAATACGAATAGTGGTTTTCTGGTAAAAACAACATGAGTTAAGTAGCACTGGAATTCAAAAATACCTTCAAGACACTCCCTGTTTAGTTGTAGCTTGTTTGTATGGAAATTCTTTGACGAGTCAGTAAAAGCAAATAACTGTGACAAATCCCCATTGAGGCAGATGCACCATAGTACGGGCCAAGAGTGCTTAAGCTGGCCCTTTTAAAAATTTCACGGTGAAACGCCATTAGAGGTGGGCGCCGTCACCAGGTGTGCGCGCGTGAGGTCACGGGAGGAGCTGTGACGCTTCTCAGCTGACCGGAACTTCCGCCTCTTTCTAGATTGTTCTCGTATGTTCGAGGTCCACGGAAGTTGGGACACAAAGAGTAAAGAAGACCCGCCCACGGAAGAGGAGAGGAGACAAATGAGAACACAGGCAAAAGGATGTGCAGATCTCCTATTGGCCAGGAAGAAAGTAGAGGGAATTTTGAGAGGGAGATTCTGAAGAAGTTTGGGCATTCGGAGGAAGTTTTTCGTGACATTCGGAAGAAGTTTTCGGAGGAGACTGAAGAAGTTCACGGAACGGTCTGGAGAATGAATTGAAGGAGTTGGAGAACGATACTAAGCAGAGCAGTAGTCTAATTTGGGTGATAGCTGCAGACCTGAGATAGATGGAAGCAGTGATAGAAATTCTGCATATCCCGACAGCCCGTAGGGATGTTCACCTGTAAACATGGAAGCCGTAGTGAGGAAGAAGGTAGAATCACGCCCTGAGAATCATATAGGCAAAGCCAGTCGAATGAGTGGTCGAACCATTGACCTACTCGAAAACCCCTCTATCCACGGAAGAAGAAATGCTGACCTGTAAAGAGTAGGCTACACTGATTGATTCCAGCCGTGCAGTACCCGGTAGGGAAACAACCATAATCACCGAGATCCCCAAATGAGCGCCCCCGCATTCCAGTACCTGAATGACCGGTATGAAAGGAAGCCGAGCAGAGAGGAAAGTTCCAGGCCAAACACGTAAGTGCTAGAGAGTTTACCGAAATAGGTGTACTTAATTTATTAAGGAGAGGACTTTAGGAGAAATGTGTATATATAGTTAAAGAGGGAGATTTAAGTAATGAATATATGAATAAAAGTGTAATGTATTTAAGACGGACGTAGCCTATAATTTGGAGTGAAGCTCCTCATATAAATGCTTGCTGGAAGGAGAGGGTATAATAGATGGAATTGTTTAAGGTTGGGAAAGGTTTTTATAATATGTATGAAATTAAAGGTTGAAATTGAGTTGATTTGTGGAGAGTATTTCTGATTTAAGTAGGGGCTAATTAATAAGTGATATATAACGGTATAGAGGATTATCTGTTCTAAAGGGTAATGTTAAATTGAATTGATTAATATTTCCTGTTGACCTGATTGCAGAAAGGGTGTCTGATTGAATAAATGCAATTTTCTTACAAATTGAGACACGAACTCTGAAAGTTTTTGTGAGCCAGTTCATTGGCTGGTAGTTGGTTTATTATACAGACTGTTCAGAAGAAGAGTGGGAAGAATCTATGTAAAGTGTATGACACGACCTATTGAAGTCCCTGTAAAGAACATGAAGAGACACCATGTCATAATGAATAATAATGTGTATTAGAATAGGATATCAGATGATGAAACAATTGAGTTTGAACAAGATATTTACACATATAAAGGTTAATGAATTAACAAGTCACCAGCCAAATATAGTTTGACCAAATACTATTGCTAATTTCTGTATGATATGTTAATAAACATTGTTTTATTTTACATTCATGTGTTGGAGTCTGTCATTCCGAAACTCAGCCAATCCGGTAGAAAAATACCTAAAATAATTGGGGTTCCCTTTGGGTCTGGTAATCTTCTGAGAACAAACAAGTCAGATGCTAAGTGGGAGGATTGGACTACGGGGATATACATATAAAAAAGGGGATAAATTATAATAATTAAAATATAAAGAAAATTAGGGCAACCAAGAAAAACAATAATACCCCAGCCCCACAATAACCAGAACAACCCCCACAGAACCACTGGTGGCACCTTACCCTAACACCATGGACACTGGATAGAACGTTACGCATAACTGTAAATTGTACGGCACCCACAGAATTCAAATGGGTGTAAAAGTAATAAAATAAAGCGATCCAATTTGTTTTCGAAATTTAGAACTGGATACGTAGTTCTGATTGGTAAAAACAATAAACCGTACAAGTATGATTTAAAAATTTTACTAGAGTTTAATTTAGTTTTATCAAATTAAAAGTAAGCTGGTTACCGTCAACTTTCTCGGAGTATTCACAAGTCTTTCGTAAATAGTCCCTTGCTGTTTTGATGGCTTCTGTACCACGTCGACTTTGGGTGTAGCTCAGGCAAGTTGAGAAATACCACACGAGACAGTCCATGTTTTCCCGAATAGCTCTAGAAAACAGAAACAAAAGTGCGATTAGCTTTTTTAGCACGCCCAAATGTAACACTCTTGTTTAATTTGAACGTTTATCCAAGGCGGACAGCCCGGCATATGTTACCTAAAAAGGCAAAATGGATATATGCTAACCATTAATACCGGCCATATTAACATTTTAAAACAGTAAATATTCACTTTCTACGTTATGAAAAATGCATCACACGAACATAAGTTGATAGAAAAAATTTCCCTTCTGTTGTACTTGTTGATCAATTCCTGTCAAATTAATCACTACAGTGGACAGTGTTTTGTCAAGCGGTTCCTGTGGTTCTCCACAAATCCGCGTTGAGCACTCTGATGTATGCACAACATTGCAAGGCCAGTCGGTGTTGGTTATGTGTGAGTAGTTTGTTGTTCGACTGGCCTCAGTTACTGGAAGGCTCGATCACCATGGAAAGAGCCTTTCAGCATCCGTACACCCGCACGAGGAGCCTTGCCAGGAAGGTAGAAGGGACGCCTGACAGGCTCACTCCTCACTTGCAAAGCGAGAGATGAGAGAGGCCAAGTTAGAGGAACGGAGCGAGTTGGATAGGAAAAATAAGAAAAGGGGTAGGCAGAGCGGCAGGCTACCTCACAGGCTAGTTGGAGTAGGGAAAGTGCAAGTCTCTAAGAAAACTTTTCTTTGGATACAACTATAGCACATTAAATACGGTTGTGCATAATTTGATCTCTTCAATAATTACTGGACAAAAATGTATTGAACGCAGACATCCAAAAGTACTGTAAACATAGAAATTCGAAACTTTTTCTTCGGGAAGGGTGTTTTTGTTTTCTGTGGTAATATTTCTTTTCTGCCCACTGCAGCTACGAGTCCATGTTCTCCAGAAGCCACGAGGAGAACTTTGATTTGGAAGCAAATAAGAATCAATTGTGCAAGCAGGTACCAAAACCACTTCAATGAAGAGAAGGCTACCTCCCATTTAACCTACAAGGATGAAGTAATATCACTTTGCTTGCTCTTTATAGAATTTTTTTCAGACCGTGACCAAGTTAGTCGGTCTCGGAAGAGGGTGGCATTTTTTTGCTCAGAAATTAGTTTTTCATCTCGAAAAATAGAGAAACCAAACATGAGACATGTTCATCTATCCAATGTGTGGGGGGTATACGTTAATCATCTCGTATACCCCCTAGTTCTCATTAGTGACGCTAATGAGAACTATTCTCTGTGAACCGGAGTGTAGTTCTCATTAGTCATCTATCAATTGGCTTTTCATGCTTAATAGTTTATCATGATCACTACAAGTTTTTTTATTATTATTAGTTTCATTGATAACTTACCGACAAATCACGAGAAAATTACTGAAGGATTTCTTGCAATAGTAAATTGTTCTTTTTGGGTACTCCTTCAGAATTAAGAATCTTTCATAATTTAATTGTGAATATATAGAAGCTAAGTAAATTCACCAATCTAGTAAAACCTGTTAAAAGAACTAAAGCAAACAATTTGTTGTAGTTTTCTTGCCTTAACAGATCGTATTTTCCAGAAAATCTGGACAATATTGCACCAATTACAATTTCTTTATGAAATCTAAACAAAAAATCGCGTTAACTTAAGCACTCATTTATTTTTTTACATAATATAATTCGTCATCAAGCTATGCACGTTGTCCGCTTGAAGGCAATGGCGAGTTCTGGACAAAGTATGAACTTTGGGCTTCCCCCTACCATTCATTTAAAGAAAATGCCTTACAATTAGATACCAAAACAAAACTTGATATAAAATTACAACAAAGAAAGGGAACAGGAAAGGATTAAACACCTGAGTTTTGAGATTCACTTCACCAGTTATCTTCACTGAGAAATCGTGCTACGATCTGGTTGATTTCAAATCCTCAATCGAAAGACTGTTTGCTACTCTTCAGTGTGGTTTCTAATGTTATGTGACCATGCCTTCTAAGGGCACAACGTGAAAATATGTCTGAGCATAATTATTGGAAACTTACTATAATGGACTGAGAAATAGACAAATATATACTTCAGATATTTGGAAATATTCCGAGAAGGTAAGGCTTAAGTACATGCTATCGATCCTCGTGCCGAGTTCCAAATAATTAAACAATATTCCAGAACTGTCATTGCAAAAAAAAAAAGTAAAATAAAGTCCATACTACTTTAAATAATTAAAAATAGTGTATTTAATTTTTCTGTATAGCTTTGCTAAACCAGAGATTACGCTAAAGTGCATTTAGAATAATAGTTGCTGTATTTCGAGCTGGCAGAGGACAAATACACACCGGAAATGTGAAAATATTTCATTAACAAAGTGATTCTTCCATGACTATTAATTAACTGGATAGCCATGATGCAACGCCTTTTGTGTAAACCGAAGGTCGCCTTCAGCTTGTGTGTTCATACGTTTTCTAACACTCGGCTACATGTGATGACTCATGGCAGTTTAACATTTGTTCCTGGAACATCTCGTGCAGTTGCTAAACCTGATTAACGAGACTTCTGTTTCTGTCGTCACACGGAACTCGTTGACTTTGTAGTCATTCCTATTAAAAATTTTTACAAATACCAAACATTATCGTTATGCAATCGATTAGATTTTTGCATTCCATCCCGTCTTTCATAATGAGTTAAATACTGTTATTATAAGGGGAACTCCTTTCCCCCTTTAAACGACAGTATTTAAAGAAACTTTTACTTAATTTAAAAGCTACCCCTTCCGAAATTTAAAAAAGTTTTCGTGGTAAAATTTACCTGCAGTGGTTTTGTAAGTCTCTCCAGGAGAGAGCGTTTTCTTCTCGTGCCATCTCTACCACCAAGGAAGACTCGCATGTTCTTAAGTGGTCTTCTGTACAGTAATGAGTTGCTCCATGAACTCCACCTACATGGCAACAAAGAAAATCGTTGAAAGTTAATGCATACGCAGAAAAAGATTTTGGAAAATACTCTTATGTGCTGTACTGGTATTCAGGAGCTAAACAAACTTAAAAAAAAAAAAAAACAACCACATAACTAAATTCTCAACTATACTAATTGTATTTTATAGAACAATCGTGCTGTTGCCCAACGGGACTCTAATGTAATCGTAACCTATGAAGTATGGCGCCAATGAGAACCACGATTCCTCTCACTTCCCCTTCTCACGTCTCATCCCGAGAAAAAGAGGCTGTAGCCAATACAGGTCTCCATTTGCTACAGTGTCAGCGCATGGGGAGGCTAGAAGACTTGAGCATCTCTAGGACTAAGATCTGGAGAATCATGCTGGCCAATCTATATATGCATTGAGAGGCCCGCGCAAATAAATTGGCCGAAAAATTTGTGTATCTTGAATTATTTCTGCTAAGACTGGCTTCGGCTTGTTTCCTTACCACACGAAAAAGTTCACTGCGACTTTTACATGTAGTCTTGCAAATCATTGAGAAACTATTTTCGGGAAATTAATTTCCACGCCTTGAAGAAAACGAATAACTGTCTAGAAAAACTTCCAAATCTCCACCGGCACTTCTGACATCCATGTGAAATATTGATCCGACTGCTGAAATGGGTGAAATAACGGCCTTCTAAAAGAGACTCTTGAAACAAGATGGCAATCATTCAAATTAAATCCCTAGTGGGTAGCACTGTTCTCCCAACACCGGGTGGAAAAGACCTGAGTTAGAGTTCCGTCAATGACGAGAGCACCTTTTACGGGCCTTTTTCAAAACTTGGCTGAGTTAGTCGGTCTTAGACGAGGGTAGCATAGCTTTTTCTCCCGAAAACTGGTTTTTCGTCCAGTAACAGAAAAGCGACCACAGAACACAGTTTACAGAGTATATAGCTGATGCTGCTAAAACCCTACAACAACAACATTGAAATTACAAGCTCAGTCCTTTTCAAACCAAATTTACCCTCTGTACATAGGAGGGGTGGAAATCCTTTGTTATCCTGATGACGGTATTTATTGTTTAGAACTGCTACTGTATCTGGAAACAAATTTGGGCCATTCAGATTAAAAGCCTCCTGCGTTAACTGTCACTTTTTGCAGAGGGGGAGCATTATTTTGATGTGTCATCTTGAGACGAGGTTAAAGTAGACTTATTACTGTATTGAAAGAATCAAACGCCAAGTTCTGTTTAAAGCATTTTTTCACACCATGTTCGGAGTTTTCATACAGGTTTTCTTCAGCTACTGTGATTGAGTGTACATACGTTGTCTAACACAGCTTCATGTGATGACTCATGGCAGTTAACATTTGTACCTTGAAACTTTTTCTAACCTTTGTATCGCATATCTGCCTGTTTAATGTCAGGAGAAAGAATAACAAAAATAGTTTGTTTATACATCCTTACGGTAAGAACTATTAATTAAAATTATTTTGTTCAGATGAAAGCCTTACAAGGTGTCATACAAGGTGTCTTTTCTATTACTGAACATTTCGCTCTGTAAAAGTACGAATATAACAGTATAAAATAGTGCTAAGCCTGTAAATTGAAAGTCTGTATTAATTTAGCTTTACCTAAAGTTTTATTCGATTAAATAATTATATTTATCCAAAATTCTTTGCTAGACGCAGCCGGGTGATGCACGGAAACAAAATGATAGAACTAGTGTCACTGCTGGAGTTCATCGATTGCTGAACTGTGGGGGATGCTGGAGCAGAGCAGCAATGGGAAGACGAGACTACATGTCATTTCGAAGTTCTGGTTTTGCAGCGATAGTCCTTAACGTCATTCACCACAAGGTAAGCTTAGATGCAGATTTGATATTTTGAAAAGATCAATGACTGTGTTGAATAAAACCCATACTACAGTTAGAACTGTAATCTGGCAGAGATGGTTCTTTTACTTGGGACATTGGGCGAGTGTGATGAATGGTGTACATTGAATAGATATGGCTGTAGCTGATCTTCGAGCATCTCATATGCATTCCAGAACTAATTAATAAGTTGTAATAGACAATAACTTTTTAAAAAGGTCACTCTCTTACTTTAAATATTCAGCGATTATTTAATGCTGATTGATGAGATTATTTCGAGAGTGCTTAATGTATAAAGTGAATAGTTTTATATGGGAAAAGTTAAGTGGCGAAGGCTACTACAAAAAGGGACTGGAACAAGTGTAACAGCAATTTAAGAACTGTAATGGGAGGGGGGGGGGTAGTTCTTGACGGCAAAATATAGGTGCGTGCTACAGGTGCTCCGAGCTAGATTTACTGAAATGAATAATTTCACTAGTTGAATTTAAATTCGGTTTAATCCCACGCTTAAATTTAGTCTTTTTTTCATACGACTGGAATGGTATCACTCTGCGTTATGCTGTTACAAAATAGTAAATAAAAGTAATTGCAGGTGTTCCTCCTCTTAACTTTTAACTGGGCCATAAAAACAGTGCGTTAAGTGAATTCACATTAAGCGGGGAATTTATCCATAGGAAATATCATATAAACACAGGATTGCTACAATTGCCCACAATTTCTAAATTATATTATACAAATCCAAGTTGTGTATTTATTATAAATTACACTATTGAAAAATTTGATTTGGTTTATAATTGGTTAGCTTTTTTAGGCTCTTTATTTTTGCGTTTCTGACATATATTGATTTCATG